>NC_047533.1:61145040-61445040 GCF_012275295.1 Melopsittacus undulatus
GAGGCACTGAACAAATCCATGGTGATATTCCCTAGATAGAGGGGGCTGCCTGCTGGCAACAGATACAGGAGTTCAATGTGTAAACTCTGATAAGGATGACATGTAATTTGTGTTACAGTTTGACTGTTAATTGTATATAAAGCAGCAGCCTTTACAGATCTTTCACTGAGAACCCTTAATTGGGAAAAGGAAATTCACGTCATTAAGAGTATATCGTTTAAGGAGAAGGAAGGTAACTTTTCTTGAATTAAGCATTCAGGGGGCTTTTGATTTTGAAAACTTCCTTTTGGTATTGTGGAATTAAGACAGAAGTCTCATTTGGTTTTGTTGTGAGACAAAGTTTTTTGCCAACACCACATGTAAAATGTCTGTGTCATCTTTGTGCTTTTCCTCTTATAGTTAAGGCTGTTGAAGTGTAATTAAAATTAAAAGTCATCACAAAATCTCTCGGGGGGGGGAGGGGAGTGTAGCTGAAATATTTGAATAACTGAGATTTGGGAAATATTAACGACTTTTCAGCAAATTGCAGTCATATCCATTTGCTGCAGACAGAAAACTGCTGTGGAATTTTTTGATAAATTAGCACTTTTTGTGTAAGTACAAGTAGGAGTCACTGTGCCAGCATAAGTTTTTAGTTTTTCTTGGGTGTAATGATATATAATGTTCATGGCCAAAAAAATTAAGTACAGCGGGGCATTTACATGTTTGAATTGTTACAGGGCTACATATGAATCTAACATTTAAAGAATATGGGTTCGGGTTTGGTTGGTTGGTTTTGTTGTTTTGTTAATTTCTTCCCAGTGTTTTAATTGTGTTTGTAATTAAGTGGAATGGTGGCATTTGCATAAAAAGTACTGGACAGGCTACTACAATATGATAATTTAGCAAGCTCTGTTAGATTAAGGTGAACATCTTTTTTTTAAGCATGAAAATAAGGCTAATGAATCTATTCTTTTTCCCTTTAAATTCTGCAAAAACCTGAGTACCTACTTGGTACTCTGTATTCAATATTAATTTCCCAATCTTGTATACGTTTTATACTCCAATTTATTTGCCCTTCTTCACAGCCACAGCACTGGAATTACTGTAAAATTAGTATTGCACCCAAAGGTAGCCTTATGATGAAATCATGGATGCTCTCTGCTTATAGCATTACAGAAGTTATCTACTTTGGTAGATGTAAACATTTTGTAAAAAACAGACAATACAGAGGCACTGGGATTTGCCACTCACATTTGATTTGACACTAAAGAACACAGTTATGTTACAGTACAAATTTTATGACATTAGAATCTGTCTAATTTGGGGTATTTTTATATCACAAAGTTATGAATCTTTACAGTTGGGTGTTTTTTGGAAATTATTATGGAGTTATGTTCAACCCTGGTTGTTTCTTCTGTTGCATGTTCATATAGCCAGCAGCAGAAACGATGCCGGAAAAACACCTGTAGAATTGCATGACAGGATATTCTGGGAGGCACAAAAGTTTTTAAGGATCCCTGAAACTGGGATCTGGCACAGAAAGAACTGCTGGACCCAGTTTGTGGCTGCTTAGTCCTTTCCCCCCACCCTGTACCATCAGCAGCACTCACCTGATGAGTGAAGGTGGGGATCGGACCCAACAGGAGACTACCTTTTCTTCCCTGGATTTTTACAAGGGTGATTCCCTGTGCCAGCTACCTCTAGACCCACAAGAATATTAGTAGCAGGAGAAGGGAGGCAGTGAGACCATACAGTTTGGAGCAGGCCAGACTGTCCTAGTGGCAACCACTTGCTGTGGAGCCATAGCCATAGACTCTGACCTCAAGTGAATGGTAACAGGTAAATTAGGATTTTAATTGAGAACTTTTAGATAGATTGGGATTGTATACGGAGTGTGCTGCGAGAAGAGTCACAGGAGTTCAGCATTTCACACTGAAGTTGTCGTGCTGTCAAGAATGCTGTCCTTTGGGGAGAGTGTCGGGTGTTAAAATAGTATGAGGATATACCAGTTAGTATTGTCAACTGCCACTGATTTCTACTGTTGTTTTAATGTAATACTTATGTGGTTTTTTGTTAAAAATACACATATGTTTTTCTTCTTCTGGGAATGTTCTTAATTACTCTTTTGGCAGTTTGACATACTTCTATGTATGTGGGAGGCAATATCATTTACATTGTCTCTGGATTGCTTTTCAAACACAGATCCCAAAGCCTAAGTTTCCTACTCCAGAGAATGTGGTTTCATTGATACATGAAGTTGTGTGTCCTTATGTAAAAGTCAGTTGTTTCTTAACTTTGTGCTGAATTTTGAAGGCTGCTCCATCCCATGTTCCTGGGCAAAAGTTGTGACTTATACCATTTCTTCCCCAACCATCATAGTGCTTATAGGATATCAGTCAGGTATTACAGGTGTGAGACTTTCTTCTGGTGGAAATCATTAGGGTATAAATATTAAGTTATTGCTGGGTCTATGAAAATATTCAGAAATTTATTCTTGTAACCCTAGTGCAGGGTTGTATGATTTGTATGGCTTCAGCTACTCCAGTGCTATTTGGAAACTGCTTTCAATTATGGCTGTTACACGTAAAAACTTTTCTGATATACCTTTGTATCTCTTGCATTTAAACAACCCTGTGCATAAAGAGGTGTTTTTCCTTCCCTGTAGAAAGTCTTCTAGACAGATAATACTTGGAAAGCAAGAGTTAAGTTTTACTTTTTATTATGGTGGGGTTTTTTTTTGTTTGTTTTACTTGTCAGAATTCCATTTCTAATTATTTTATGTCTTATGTTCAAGTTTTATGAACACTTCCTGGCTCTGCATTTTGAACCTAGACGTAACCAGTTAGTAGTGATAGAAAATTCTTGAAGGAGCCCTGTTTAAAGATTTTTGATAAAGTAGTTATGACGCTAGTGAGGTTCTTTTCTTTCCTTGGCCTGTGATTTTTGCATCTTAGCATTATGGAGTTGAGAAGTCAGAATAAGAGCATTCATTACCATTCATCTAAAAGCTGGAGTTAGATTTTTTTCTTTTTGCTTTCCAAGAGATTCCAATGTTAATTTCCTGAACTGCTTGCAAAGTTGCAGAATATTTTGATTTATTTTCATCAGGTTGTTTTATATTTATTGCCAAATGGCATGTTCATAAAATGCAAAATCATGCAATGCAGTGTCTCTGGAAATTCTCTTGGCGTAGTCAATCTAAATTACTTTAAACAACTCTATCTGAATGTCGTTTTCAAAAAGAACTGAATAATTACTAAACTGAATCCAAGCAATATATGCAGGTTTGCTGGAAAGAAGAGTAGATAAAGCATATGTTTACATGAATTACACGATAAATGGTTTCCGTATACAGTTTGCAAATAGTGATTATAATGTCATGTTAATAAGATGCAGGAAAATGTGCTGAAGGAATAGTGCTTTGCTGCTTTTGTCACAGTTTCATCAAACTGATTTTGTCAGCACTGGAGCATAACCCTTGCCACATCAGTTTGAGTGCTCATTAGGCAGCCGATTTGTCTGAATCCTCATTAAATTGATTAACTCATTTACTTATGGATGATGACATGTTATGTGGTACAGGAATGGTGGTTAGAGACTAGAATCAAGACTTATGTTGACTTGCTTAGTATTCAGTTGTTCATTTATTTCTGCACTAAATTGCCTCATTCAAGTACTATAGCATCAGTGATTTACATTTTGCAAAAGTGTCGTGTCAGCGGAAGGGTTGAACTCACATTGTATAAACTTGCACCTTTATCTGTAAAGTATAGAAGGCATTTAGATTTAGCCTCTTAAGTTTATAGCTTGCTCTGATTCCCTATTTATTTCACTTGGGTACTAGACTTTCTCATAAAGAACCTAAAAGGCTCTCTGAAACATCTGTTTTAATGTAAGTTAAATAACAAAAAGAAACAAGTATAAAACCTCTTCAGTTACACATTCAGAGGAGGGAGGTGTTATTAAGAGAGGATACTCAAAGTGGTTTTCTGAAGGTTAGCTTTCAGAAAAACAGTCAAAATGAAAATCAGAAATCAGTTGATGATTTAAGTCAAATTCTATGTCTAGAAATTTGTACTTTTAAAATTTATGTTGATATGCTTCTGATATTTTAAGGTGCTACCTGGAAGCCCTGACTGTGTGTAAGTCATGCTGAAATGTGAGTTTTGGATGCCAGCTACAGTTTTGGTCTTCATATGTGAAACTAGGAAAGCATGCAGGTTTTATCAAGTAATGTTTTTGGTCCAATTCAGTGACTTGGCAATGAACAGATTAGATGTAGCTTGGGGTAGCTCAAAAAGTAGTTGAATACTTCAAAATTTGTAAGAGAAACAAGCCTAAATTCTTGAATGGTCAAATTATTTTTTTCAGTAAGAATTGAATTTGCTTATTCTGAGGCTGAATGTGTCACAAACAAGAGCAGTGTGAAGAAGCAGAATACTTTTTTGTATTAGCAGTATGCAGTACAAACCTAGTCATGGACTGTGGCAGTATTGGATAACCATAGTTTATGAAGGCTGGCCAGAGATCATTCTCTCTGAATGCAGAACAGATGCAACAGATAGTTATGTACTAACTGAAGAAGAAACAGGACATTTTCAAAGTCCAAAGACAAAGTTTTCATTATGAAACCAGCAGCTATCTAGGTCAGCAAACTGTTGAAGCTTTTAGAGGCATGGCATTGCAGGAGTGCTTAGGACAGTTTGTAAAGATGCATAGCAGAGCTTCAGATATTAGTGAGTGTCTTTAACAAAGAGAAATGGTGGAAGTCACTAGAGAGGTGCATGACTGAAAACCAAACTAATCATATGTAGAGGCTTTTCTGACTGGAGTCAAGATTTTACTGAACCGAAGTTTTAGAAGCATTCCTTTCAGTGATGGTACTGGCTTAAGCAGTCGCCAGGTGCCATCATGTTACCTTGTTCCTCTCTCTTCCACAGGTGTTCCTGGGAAATTGTTTTGTGGTTGTTTTGAGGGGGGGAAATGAGTCAGACTAAAACCATTCTGATCATCTCCTTACTCCTTTCATTGTTTTCTTTCTCTTCACCCTAGGCTACTTTCTATCTGAATCACTTATTGAACTCCAGCTTACATTATGGCTTCAAACATACTACTGTTAGAACATGGAGTTTGGGGGAACAGCAGAAAATGACTGGGGAGGGATGAGAAGAGGTACAACATGAGCTGGGCAGCCACCTGCAAAAATGCTTGTGAAACTGCAGGTTGAATGGGAGGTGATAGAGCAGGGGAGAGGAAATACAGTTTTAATGGCTTGGGAAATAAGCAAAACTTTTCATGAACAACAGATTTGGAAGAAAGTTAGACCACAGAGGGAAGTGTAAAAGTGGTTTTACATCTTCTAAGTTAATTGGAGCTGTGTGTTTGCCTTTTGCTTAGCTTTAATGTAAAAAGAGAGTCATTACTTAATTTTTTAAATCATTAGTGCATTAGTGTATATACACTATTGCAAGTGTTTATAGTAGTAAACATAACCATCTCTGTAATTCAAACTTTGAATAAAGGTGGGAACTTTGATGTGCTCAGGCTTCTTAGAAGCTTAACACTATGTTGCTGTAGAATTGAGATGAGACAGAGCATGGGAAAATACCTGTTACTGTAATAGTTGCACAGCATTTTTGGTTATATGTGTTCATTCTGGTACGCAGTTTTATTGGTGAGCTAGTCAAGCTAGTTGTTTCAGTGCGACAATGACCAAAGTGCAATTTTCCAGGTGGATACGGAAACAGAGGGTAAAATTTTGCTTCCTTTCTATGAAGGGGATTACTGTCACTGAATTAAATAGAGCTAGAATTTCACCCACCCTTTTCCCTTTTATTTTTGGAAGAAACAACTCCAAATACATCTCATTGTGAACTTTTTTTTATTTTAATATCCTTCATTTCAATTTACTAAGATACACCTGTATTTGGCATGGTGAGGAAAGTTTGCAAAAACAAGTTCTGGGACTCTTATTTCAATTACTGTTTCTGTTGAATCATTTTAGGATCATAGAATAATTGCAAAGTACGTGTGGAACACAGTTAATATTCAAATAGGAAACTGGTGATCAGAGTTGAATTGCTGGGCTCTAGATTTTTCTACATCCCCTTATTTTCCCTCTTCACTCGCTCTGACAGTTACAGACCGCTTCTCTAATGGGGCTTGCATTTGAAGATAAGCCTGCATGTAAACAAATTAACTTTTCTTAAATGGAGAGCCATTTCATCTGCAATAATGTACTGATTCATAAACTATCAGAAGCATATTAAAAAAAAAAAAAGAAAAGATAAATGACCCATTGTGTAACACTTACTATTAGGCAGACTAGATGTCCCTGTGTTCTGGGAGATAAGGCTTTTGTATTATTGCACCCTAATAAAATGAGTTAATGTTTTAGTATCAGAGATAAAAGGACAGTTGGATATATTTAATAACCAAACTGAGAAACACTTAATTTTAGTTGTCTGTAGCAATATAATACAAATTCCCCTGTAAAACAAATTGCACTTTTGGAATATACTTTAATGTGCATTCGACAAAGGAGAAAATGAGGTGATTGAAGTTCAATTTGTAGCATGTTATTAACCATTTCCACTTGACTAGATGCGTAAAAGGATAATGGATGAGGGTTTTATTATTGCCTTTCTGCTAAAATGAAGTGGTGTAAAAGATAAGGTGATGAGATTAATGAACATAAGGAAAAGGCGTAATCAATCAAACTCCAACAGGGAGATGAGATGACAGTACTTAAGATTTGCAAGGATACATGTTTTAAAAAGTGGATTTTATCAACACCGACATTTTGTTTGTATGGAATGCTGAGAAGCAGATATTTGCCAGTTCTAGCTATTTTTTGGTAGGCCTTTTATGCTACTGTGTTTTTGAAGCTTCAACAATTAATACAACAAATTAAAGTTGATAAGCAGATTTTTCATTTAAAATCCATATTTTAAAAGGACTGTATAATCAATAAACGAGGACAAACAAATGCAACTTGACAAATCAAGCAGGGATAATGTTTTGTTCATCCATTTATCAGTTTTTCACTAGTGGAATACTCTTAGATGCGTCTGCATGAGTTACATTTAGTCTGTGCTACTGCCTCAAGTTTTGCATGCTAGTCGTTTCAGTAGCTAATTTTTATGCACTCAAGAAAAAGGTAAGGAATGCTTTCTTTGTGCTGTAATAAGTGCTCAGCCAGTAAACTCTACAAGGTTTCAACTTCCAACTCCTTGAGTTGAAACTTGATTGTATTTTAGAGACAATGTGCTATCTCTAAAATTAGAAATTAGCTGTAAGTTTATTCCTGCTTGCAGGGTGTGATATTTTTATACTTCAGATCTCAAATGCAATGCTTCTTTCCTCTGACATGTATCTTGCAATTATTAACCTACTTGAGTATCTATATTGCTGGTGTGTTATGTAAAGAATTGATGACAGGTATTTTTGATTTCACTAATGCCAGATCCTAAATTGTCAGTATTGTAAGCACACCAGCTACAGTTACTCATAAAGAAAGCTAACCTAAAGGTAGGTCTTCTGTCTTAAACTACACCTTTTTTTTTCTTTTCCACAAGAGAACCTTGGGTTACAAACTGAATCACTTCAGGACTGAAAATGCCTCTGCAAAACTTTTTTTCTTTTGCCCTCAATATTCTTCTAATTTTAAGCAGTTAGGGCTTTTTTCTCCAATTAAAAGATTTAAGAAGGGCTCTGACATAATCCCTTCAAATGTGGTTAATTTACTTGGTAAGAGTTGCCTATGAAAGTGCTGCCTTAAGTTAGTTTTGTAAATGAAATATACATGAGCAGGATAAATTGTTGCATTTGCTCAGAAACCTGTTAGTTCTTGGCTGCACTTTGAGCAGGATAGATAGGATATTGCTATGAGGTTAGGTTTGTCTAAAAGAGCAGTTTAAAATACTTTTCCCTATTTTGACTTTATGAAACACTGTACATATTGGCTGAAACCTGATACTTTGTAAATACTCCTACATTAAACATGACTTTTTCTGGCTCTTAGGAAAACTTCCAGTTGTGCAAAACAGCACTGTGGATTTGTAAGATAAATGCATAACACATCCCAGATTACAGTTCTTCACAAGAGTTGATATTTTCACATAGACTTACTGCCCTCTCTCCTCCTGTCATCTGCAGAATTCTTTGATAGGCTTATTTTTTATTGGGCCCTCAGGAGTAGCAAGTTTTAGATTTAATACTCCAGGGGGAATGGCAAAGCAAATCATGTTGTTGGATCAATTGTTCTGCTGTCCCCAGACTGCTGTCTGTGTATCTGTTACACTTGAATCACATTTCCAAGCCTTTCTTATCCATCATTTGGACTAGAAATGAAGTTTAATTTTCTATTGCATTTTTAACTGAAATTAGGGTTATGTTCTAGTTCTATTATCCTAGAATCCTAGATGTGGTTGTAGACCTCACATTAGCTATGTCCATGGCTTGCTTAACCTTGGAAAAGGGTCTGTACTTGCAGGAATGCTTTGAAGCTGATTTTAAATTATTTTACCATTTTCTAAGATGTAAAGCAGCAGTTATTGTATAAAACCTCCTTTTCACATTGCTTTTTGTTCTTTACAAACACGTGATAAGTTTTAATGGGTCAAATTATTTCTATGGGTGATCTGAAAAGAATTGGTTCTCCCTTGCAATGTCAGGTCATAGCAAAACCTTTGTCACTGAATGATTTTAGTCAGATACTTTACTTGAGAAATTAATCTGGTTTTGCAGGAATAGAAGATAAATGTCAGAATACAGATACAGAATATGAGGTATACACGTGTGTCTTGATTAAAATAAGTGCAAAGGACATATCGTTTGATAATTAGGAACAATTTCTCTATGTTGCTATCATACCTGTACTCTGTTTTGGTTTACAGTAAATGAACTAGCTGTGAGTGGAGAAGCGTTTTTGCAGTGGAGGGTTTACTAGCAGCACTGTGCTATCTCCTGTCCCAGATTCTAAGAGCAGGAGGAAGAATTCCTGTAGCATTATCTACTAATGCAGTCCTTGGCTATGGGGCAGCCACCAGTAAGGCAAATGCATGTAATTACACAGCAGCCCCTGCAGCTGCTCCAGTTTACTCAAAGGGGATTTGGTTCCTGCAGCATTCTACAGTCTGTGCAACACAAAGGTGGCATTAAGCCATTTTTTACATTCCCATCCCTTTGCAGGCTGCACCTTCTGTGCCATATCTGTCATAAAACATAGCACAGGATCTTTTAATGTAAACTGCTGGATTGGCAGCTCTGGAGTCTGACTTTTCTCTTTACCTTCAAGAAGCACATCTGTTCTTCTATGTATGGGCTTGGTTCCCATTAATGAGCTGATCAGATGCAGTCTTTCATGATGACTGGTACTCTAGCTTCCTGCCAGATGTGTGGGGGTGGCTTTTGTTTTTGTTTTGTTTCTGATGAAGGGATATGAAGGTCAGTTTACAGGCCATCAATTAAAAAAATATAAAAACCAAAATCAACCTTCCTTTTGGCATTGAAACTTTATTTTTCATTGCCCATTTGCTTTCTTCTCCTCAACCATCTTCTGCGAGATCACTGAAAATGGCAGATGCTGGATAACTGCCAATATTGCAGGTGCATTAGGTCCCTTCTTTCTTGGTTTTAGTTGCTGCTTCCACTTGCACGTGTTCTGGCTGGATACATAGAGAAGCAGCCTGTGGGAGAAGTCGTGTCCTGAAAGTGGTGAAATAGGCAGGGGCAGGGCACAGCAGTGGGAATCTAACAAATCTAAAATGAGTTTTCTCTTTCAGGGTTCAAAATAGGAATTTGAAGAGACATTTGCAGCAAATGTGAACCTTATTTTTTCTAAAGAAAAAGTCAAAAGGCTAAATAAGAGAAAACAAAACGAAGATGGTTTTTACATTGTTTTCTGTGCGCTGCTTTTGAGACACGCACTCCTGTATATTATCTTTCACCATATCTAGTTATACTGCTGCGGATATGAACTGCTATGTGTCATTAGTCTGGCAGTTGTGCCAGTTTTCAGACTGTACCTCATAGAAATCAACAAACATAGTCTGATAAAGATTATCTCCAAGGCTTTTCTGCACTAAGCATTTTCTAAAAGAAGAGGGACCAACCAGAATTTGGAACTTAAAAAAAATCCAGAACAACCCACAGCATGATAGTATCTTGTCATAGAAAAAAAACCCTGTGCTTGATGCCTTTTCTGACTTTCTCAGGTACTTTCATCTTTTAAACAAGAGAAAATTTGGCTTGCTTGAGATCCCTTAAATAATTTAGAGAGGTTTTTTATTGCAATAGTGTTACAATATTATGGCATAGATTTGAGCCATTAATGAAGTAAGATGAGCAAAGCACAACAGCATATGCTGTTAAAAATTGGAAAGGGCCAAAGTCCTTTGCTAAGTGCTGTAACTGTAATTGTTACCAGTTTGACAAATATTGGAAGATGCTTCTGATATACAAGGAAAAATATTGTTTTTTTCCTCAGAATAATAAAAAGAGGGGCCTGTCCAAAGAGACTCAGGTCTGATGGTGCAAGGGAGAATAAGAAGACAGTAATTCCCACAAATCGGTTTTGACTGTCTGAAAAACTGACTGAAAAGCTCAAAACTGATGTCAGCATGAGCGATTAATCATAGATGATGAGGCTGAATCTTTACCATTTGCTTTCTTTAATTTTGATTCAGTTTTCTTATACCAGGAACAAAAAAAAAAATGGTACTTTTAGTTGCATAAAATCTTTCCAGGAAGAAAACTGCTCTTGAGATCCTTCAAAGTTATCCTGTACTGGAGAATTCAGACACAGAATGGTTAAAAACAGTCCTTGCTGGTATTTTAAACTCATTTATTTCAGATACAAACACCCAGGTTCAGATACAAACATCCTCATAAACTGCAGCTGAATGAGTCCTGTGCTTTTTTACTGCTATCACGAACCTTTCTATACAATTATGTTTTAATTACATTGGCAAAATTTGGGTCATGGTCATAATTATCATCTCAAAAATATACATCTGGTTTATGCTTAATGATAATACTTAGTGCGAGGGAGTATACTAAAAATCTTTGAGGCTAAGTTTTAAAAGAGTTTTTGTTTTATAACCTCATTTCCAATAATGAAATATTTGTCATGATGTCTTTCAGATGATCATAATTCAAGTTTTTATTTCCTTTTTTGTTGACTCACAAGGAGACAGGAAGACAAATTAAATGGTCACTTTTCACAAAGACAAAATTTGGAGCATCTAAAGATTCCTGTTCTTTGTCTTCTGGTTTTCTGTATTAATAAAAGTGCTAAATAATGAGGTAGCAACATTTGTGCTTATACAAAGGTATGTTGTTAGCACTAAAATAAGAAAGTTGTGTGGAATTCTTTTGAGAGGTCTGGATACCTGCTCCTCAGTTGCATAGGTAAATGCAAACGGATTTTCCCCACCTATTTTCCAAAATTCTGTCTCATGTAGGGTAGCAGGCATGGGATGAACCATTGCATCATTCATTACTACAAATGCTTAGTATTAATAATACTTTATTTAATAATTTTTGATCCAAATCCCATGACTTAGTGGTCAGCTTCTTTCACGGCTTCTATACAGTGAGAAGTCATTTAATGGAATTTTGCTCAGTGGCACTTAAGATCTGTTCTTGAACTTCTGCAGGTATTGTAGTTTTTTCAGTGTATACCAGATGAAATCAACAAAACCAGATTTTTTAGTATTTACACTGTGTATCTTTAACTGATGGAATTCATTGACACATGAAATCATGAAGTTGTATAATTTAATGCAGTTCACAAAGGGGTTATGGAATCTGTCAATCTGTGTGGACATCAAGACTAGCCAGAATTGTACTTATTAATTAGAATAGATTGAAAGCATGCTCCAAATTTTAAAATTTAAGATCTAATGAAGGAAAAAATTAACGAAATACTCTGTTTACCTACTGCACATACCTATATGTTATGTTTTTGTGTAGTATCTCACTCATATTTTAATATGTGCAAGTATATAAGCACATGTGACTCTACATGTGTACCATTGCACTTTCATAAGAGCATCTTCAATCTTAGATAAGCTAAGAAAGATGATAAGCAAATCTAGATCCCTACAGACTTGCTCACATGTGACATAAACATAATTCACACTTCAGTGTGCAAGGCACAATGCACAGCTCAGAGGATCCTTTGCACGATTTATGCTTATGACTGCTCTGGGTTATTTCTGTATGATTAGAAGATACCTTAGTTATGATTTGTTGTTTTTATCTTTTTACTTACTAGATATAGGAAGTCTGTGTAGGTATTAACAATGCTACAGCAGAATACTAGAAACAGGTAACCCCAACAGAGTAGAAGTTGTCACCGTTCATTCTTTATGTGTATGGATTCTAAACACTGCTATAAATACATAAATAAATAAATACATAAATAAATGTTTGAGCAATGAACTTCCTGGTTAATGCATACACTTTTTTCTTGGTGATCATCATATGACCTAATAATGTGTGTGATGTTTTTTTTGCAACTCTGTATTGCAAGTGTATTACGAATAAAAAAAAACAACCAACAAACCTGAGGCAAATGCAAAGAGGATGATTGGCTAGAGAGCTTTTATATTACATAAAAGCCTTGGTGTCATAAATGTATGTATTCTTATGTGTCTTTTTGCTGCTTGCAGGTGTTGTATTGACATTTCTGGAGTGCATGGTTTGCAGGCTGGGTTGGTAGCCACACTGCTTTTGTAGTGTGTCTGAGATTTGTTACGGAGATTGCTTTAGAAGGGCTGCCCTTGGTAGTCTTGGTAATAAATTATTTCTGATTCTTTGTTTGCAGTATTTTGAATCTCAGTAATAGATAACTATAACTTGCATGCATGTTTATTGGAAACACACTGAGACTATCAATTTGTTTCACACATGTCAATGAAAAACTCGTTGATCACTGTTTACCTAGCCTGCTCTCCAGTTAGTGATACTGAGGATAGACACACAAGCTTAAATAACTGCTGTTTCAGGAGGTGGAAGCGGAATCATTTGTAAATTGTTACGGTTGATTCTTGATGGCAGACTGTTCCAGATGATGTAAACAGCTGGATGAGCCTTTTGTATCTATCTCTTGATGACCAGATCATGCCAAGTTCTAAATCAGAATGTAACAGGCTCACTGAATCAAGACATCAGTCAACTCCTACAAGAATCTGTGAATTCATGCAATTCTGGATCCTCTTTATCATAATTAAGTGTGCTGTCTTACTTTCCCAAGAAAGGCATAACTTTACATCCTTAAACTTGCAGGACTTGGACAGCCACCCAAACCTGTATTCATTTTCTTTTTTTGAACTTCCGCATTCTAGGCTGCATATTTTAACTTGCACACCTATCTTTAGGAATCAGATATTGTATTTGAGTTGATTAAATGTTGTCTGCCAATGAGAAGGAGCTTCTGCCCTCTAAGCGTCAGCAGGGTTAATCAAAAGGGGGAAAAAAGTGAAATACTGGATGCAGTAGAAAAGAGTAAGATAGTTGGTACTAACTTTACTAACATTGTTCACAGATTTATTAGTCCGTGTGAGGTGTTTAGAATCATATTGTCAAGTCAGAAAAGTTCTGAATACAGGGTCCCCTAATAATGTTTTTTTTCCCAGTTAGATCTTGACAATCAGGTTCTCTGTAGTTAGTAGAAGACCACTCTCAGAAATCTGTGTTGCATGCTTTTTTCATTTTGAAATGTATCTTTAGTGTCAGGCGACAGAGAGAAAACATAGTTATGCATTCCTCTATTTTAATCATCTGGGAAGTATTTTTCATGTCATCACATATGTACTGATCTGTGGTCTCTGACAGACTTTATTAATTTCCAAACAAATGCTGTTTTGTTTTTATATCGTGTATGTAGGAATTATTTCAAAACTGAATAGATCTAGAAACAAAACTGAGTCCTTACTAAAGGTTAAACTCTTAACAGGTCCAGAGGCCTTAAGGTATGTGAAGACTGGTATAAATAGTATACTGTGAAGTAGGAATTTCAGTCTGTGGTAAATTTGTCTGTCCCCAGCAGCTTCCAATAAAATAATTTTATCCTTCTAGAGCACATCAATTTGCTAGTTGGTGGTTCATGTATCAAAGAGCATTCTGTGAAAATATCAATATCATTGGTTAATATAAATGAAATTAATTTTTAAAGCTGGGCTAAAGGTTGACATCTGAAAAATTGCATTACTTTGCAGAAGAGAAATTTCTGTCTTCCAGTGAAATTTCAGGTCATAAGGGCAAGTAATTTTCACAATCTTCAATGGGAACCAGTGAAATATGAACTTCATTGTCACCTAGCCCCAAAGCGATAAGATAAAATGAGCTGATACATCATTTGCTGTGGTTTTATCATCTCCTCCAGTAATTGGAAGAGAAAACATAAGAGTCCTTTACCACCCCCTTCCCCAATGCCTTCACCACCCACACCCAGGTATAAGCCATTTTGCTCTGATCGATACAAAGGTCACAGAGTATTTATTTATTTATTTATTTATTTTTAATGCTGGGTAAAACTGTCTAGTGGAACATTAAAGTAATGAATATGTTTAATTGAGTTTGTCACCCATGAAAATGCTGAGCAGGATTGCATGGCAGATTGTGTGTGCTCACAGGAGGGACTGGATGGGAGACTACCGCTCTTTGCCTGGCTGTGTAAATATCTGACATTTAAAATTAACATCTTATGTGTTGTTCTCTTGATAAATCTAAAATAAACTAATAAGCACCATGATTTATTTAAGAGCATTTAGATATTTTAAATTATTAATAATCTGATCTAATTCCCTATTAGTTTGGTTGTACGCATTTAAACAAAGAACAGAGAAGGACCCCTGTCACTGTGAATACTGCAGCTAGGAGCTAAATAGTACCTGTACAGTAGGATCTGAACAGCCTCAGCTGCAGGGCTGAGATTGTGGTGGAGATCCAGGTTCTTTATGAACTGAGAGTCAGGTTTTGTAGCCTCTAAGTGCTGTAATTCTGCCTCCTGAACAAAAATGACCCCAAATGACAGAGAAAGCTCTAGAATACTGTATTTATGGATTTTATCTCTAAACTGCAATCAAATTTTAATGCAAATTAAATGTTTTGAGGTTTTCTTGGTGGTTTTTTTTTCTTTGTCTGGTATGTCATAACTTTCTCAGGGAAAAAAAAATGGGCATCAGCTATTTAAATAAGCTATTTAGTTTTTATTTGTGGCAGTTAAATTGGCTGGCACTTTAAAGTAATATAATTATTCAATTACTGTTTCAGTTCCATAACCCATTTGCAGACTTAATTACTTCTATTCACATTTTCAAGATCAATAGTACTTTTCTCTACAATAAAATATACGATAGTTGATTGGTTTATTTAAAAGGTAAAGCAAAATGTTGTTGTAGTCTTCAGTAAAATATTCCTTCTAATTCAGGAGACAGCTGTAGTGTTGGTGTCTGTTAACTGTTGCATGTAGTCTTACAAGAGACTTCATTTACGATCAACATTGAAGGAGGGTTTTGAAGAAAAGGTAGGGTAGGGCATTTCTTTTCAAAACCGTAAAATGACAGAATAGCTTCTGAGTGAGTGTTTCAGTGTTGAGAAATTAGCTGATATGCAACTGTGAATATGAGAAGACTTTTTTATGTATGATCTTAATTCATGAGCATCACTTTGTTGCTTGAGTTTTCATGTGACTCTGATTTCAGAATCATCTGGAAGTGGAAACTGAAGCTGTCTATTCTTTACTTGCTAGTTTCTCGAGGAGTTTATTGCAGCCATGCAGGGGCAGGGCCTGCAGCATGAGTGAGGACTGATTGCAGGGTTAGACCTTCATTTCTGTTACTTGAAGTCAAGTACGGACTTCATGCAAAGGTGGAAGTAATTTTTTATTCTTAGTAGTGTAGTCATGCCGTCTGTTCCTCTGGTGTTGCCAAAGTCTAATCACAGAACAGTTTGTTTAATGAGATTTTCTTGGAACCGTAGAACTTTAAAATTGGCTCATTTGTTTATTTTAAGTATTTTTAAATGGAATGGTAAGCTGTATAAATTGTCTTTCCTCCTGTAAGGTGCAGTATCTTTTGAAATAAATGCCATAGAAATAAGCGCAGTAGATTAAACTTCAATCTGATGTATTGAATCAACTGAAATTCTATAAATACTGTTTCCCATAGGGAAGGTGGTGCTATTTGTCCAGATTAAACTAGATTGTACACCCTCACTAATCTTTGCTCCACAGGTTGTCCCAGAACAGAGAAAAGGCAGAATGAATGAGTAATTTTTAAGATCAACATATTGTACAATAGTATGAAGAAAATAGTTGTTCTTAAATTCTTAAGTAGAATTCTCTGGTTTGTAGCTTCTGGGTGAAAACAGGCAAATGCAAAAAACAGCTTTTGAAAGTTTTAATTCTGATAATATCAGAAGTGGTAACTGATTTAAAAAAAGGACAAAGCCCCCTCCTTTTTCCAGATTAAAAATGCTGAGTTTAATTTGAAGTACGAGTCAGTTTCTGCACCTAGGAGGTTCTATTAATAAAATCAGATATTTGACGGGGAATAAAAGGTTGAATTGGATTTTTGTAAGGAATACTTAGTAACACACATGAAAGGAACGTGTTTGTCTTCTGGACCTTTTATCTACTATAGGTGGTGTGATGAGTGCGGAGCAGTGGTAATGCTGCAGTTTCCATAGCAACTGGTTCACTGGCGGGCTAGACCTCTGTCTAGGGTGCTGTCAGTGTGCCTGGAGTTTCAGAGAGCAGTATCCCAAAGAAGGTCTGTTTCCACCTAATCCAGTTTTAATTGAACTCCAGAGACTTTGAAGTGAAGCTGCAGACCAGGCAGACGCTATTCCAACTCGAAATGAAGGCCTTGCTCGGCTAGGCCTCAGCTGCTTCTCACTCCTGATAACTTCTGTTAATGAGTAGTTTAAAGAATTGTTATAGTGGTGACTGGTAGTGTTTCTGCAGTGCAGTTTGAGTTTCTGCTATAAATCCCGTTGTACTGAATTCAGTAACTTCATCACGGCTGCACAAGGTGCACAATGTAAACCTGCTCTGACATTTTCAGGTTGGTGCTTTTCCTTCCAATTTTGATGAAGCTGTGTGCAAGGTTTCCCCTCACAAAAATGCGGGCTCCACAGGGTAAAAATAATACATAGTCACAGTAATAAGTGTTTGAATTTTCATTGCACAGACTGATAGCGACAAGCAGGCTGTTCTGTTTGAATTGTCTATGCATGTAACAAAAGCCAACCACAGTGGTTTTGAATAGCACCGTAGAATTATACAAATCTGCCAATTAGTGTGGATGGGTTATGGATGTGGTATGGAATGTGTCAGAGTGCTCCAAGTCTGTGAGTTCTGCAGTTCCAGAAGGGATTAGCAACCATGGACAGTCTCTGGTCCTTTCACTGCATTTCTAGAATTATGTGTTGGAATAGTTATTCATTTTTAGCTTTTTTCTTTAATTGTGTGCATATGGGTCTTGGGGAGAAAATGCCTGTGGCACTTATACTGAAGGGAAGATAAGGGAGAGGTAAAAACAAAGAAAGTGTGGGAAAAGGTTTGCTTTGTACATTGTGATCTTCTGTGCTCTCTGGTTTTGGTTTGCCAGTGGTGTTTGCTTTTAATTCACAGAGGTGGTACAATGTTTCATACTGTATTGTGTAGTGCCTTTATAATGATGTTTCTGCTCTCTGTGCTACAAAAATGCAGGTTATTTGCGAACATATAATACATGTAAGGCAAAATCCTCCTTTGTTAAAAATCCATAAACAAATTATTAGGTTCATTAACAGTCTTTGTTATGTTAAAGGCTTGAACTCCATTTGTTCATTTTTTTATATCATATTTAGACTATATTGCTCAAATGAAATCGTAGTAAGAGCAATGTTGACTAGGATTATATCTGAATCTCCTTTTCTGTGATAGATTTCTTTTAAGTGCTTTTGTGTTTGCTAAAATCGACAAATCTCAGATTGTCCTTCTCTTATGGTTTGTTAATCTGAGGTAGAGAAGTGTCCAATCTCTCTGTTGCTTAACACTTACATAATTAAGCTTTGAAATGAAAAGGAAAAAGTGAAGCAACAAAGAAACAAAGTGGCTGAGGACTGAAAATGGGATTAGTTTGAATTGTGAAGGCAGACTAAGCATCTGTGTCTGTCAGATGGGATGACAGGAATTGTAACAAGTTACTTTGACAACCGCTTACTCCATAGAGAGATTATGCTGAGTTCATTTGCAGGTTTGTGTTTAACCTTAGCTGACAAAATGATACTTAACCTCTTATACAGCCAACCTTTATAGTTCCAGAATTAATGAATGTTGCCTTAGTGATAAACTTGGGGAACATTTTTTTTCTTTAAAGACATTATTTCTTGCTTATTTGTTACAGGCCTGTTATTGCAATGCTAAAGGAAGTGCAGATACATCTAATGGCACAAGTAATAGATTTCAGAATATGATTTTATGCTGTGTTGAAGTTCCAAACATTTTATAATATTTCTGAAACTGCCTTGGTTATGGAAAATAGGCAGTTGTCTTTAAAGGAAAAAGTGAAAGAAAAATTTAAGAATCCTTTACATGAGTATTTGAATCTGGGACTTCAAAAAAACATTGTAGGTTCATAGTATGATTTGAAGTTTGAGCATATTTTAATTTTGCTGCAAGTTTTGCATGTCGTTGGTAAAATCCATGTCAAGCAGTTTCTCTTTTACAAGATATTACCTGTACCAACAACATATTTAAAACATTCTCTCCTCTTTCTACCAGATTTTGGCGTATACAGAAGGGCTCCATGGAAAATGGCTCTTTTCAGAGATTCGATCTATCTTTTCCCGACGTTATCTTTTGCAAAATACAGCACTGGAGATATTCATGGCAAATAGAGGTACCGTATGTTTAGAGGAATGGCAAGTGTGGATTTGGGGCTATGTGCATTCTGTTTGGCTGTTAGTCATGTCTTCTTTGGTATGGATTTGTGTAGATACCAGAAAGGCTTGGATTAAGTGTCTCAATATATAAATTAGTGTATTTCTGTAGTCTAGTTTCTCATTTTTTGTTTTGTTTTGTGGTTTTTGTCAATGAGAAATTAAGATAAAACATGATATCTGGGAGTTAGCAATGCCTCACTTTGATTTATATCCACATGTTTTATTTGTCAATCTCTAGAAACTCTTGGTTAAGAATCTCTGATCTGTTATGCATGAAAGGGATTTTTTGTCCCTTTGGAGGGTTTATAGTTTTTAACTATACACACCAAGAACAGCATAATGAAAGAAATTCACTACTGAATTAGACCAATGACTGCTATGGTATATCTTCATGCTTTATTGCTAGTAATACTTTCTTTCAGTTACACCCTAGTGCAACTGTAAGAAATAAAGGTGGATTTACTTTGTTTATCAGCCTTATTTTCATCCTCCCTTTTTTCAGTTCCTTTTTCAGACACACATTTATATTGTGGCAAGTCACTCAAAGTATAGTGCATTGAGACTTGGAGAACTTTCTTCTGCTATATTCATCCCCTAAAGTTTATTTTACACTAGATTATATGATGTTTTTGCAGTTTAAACTATGATTCTTTAGGTACTTTTAGTGCTTTTATACTGATAATGAAATTTCGAAAAATAAATTTTGAAAACTGTGTACAAAGACACCAAATAAAGTAGGTATTAAAACGACACTTTTAAAATGTAAAAACATTTTGATAGCAATGTCAAATGTCCTGAAATCAGTAAATGTTGCATAGGATAATGTGTTTTATGCTGTTAGTATGCTAATCAAAAAGTTTTTGTCTGAACTTAAAATACTCTCAAATCTTGACTGTGCCTGCTACGTATTCAGTCATGTATCTCTTAGACTGTTGTGCAAATCTGAAGTGCATATTATCCCGCAGAATATTAATCATGTGCATAAAGACTTTCCTATTTTGGAGCCTGTAGTTATACTCTCTGAAGTCATAAGTGTCCATTGGTGATACCATAATTAGATTGTTATTTAGATTTTTAGGTGCAATTGCATGTCACTGAAGTTTTAAACAAAACACGAAGTAAACTAGTAAATGTGTGAAACACATTTTAGTTTACTAGAAAGTAAACTAGTAAATGTGTGAAACAACTAATATAGAAAAATTTTAATCAGTTCTAGACAGTTGATGTGTACATATAGATATAACTTCTGTTCAGAAGGGGAAACAAATGTAGACCTTGTCAGATTTGTAGCAGCAACAACTTTTGTTGAAACTCTTGTAAGTGGTAAATAAAAATAGTTCTGGGAATTATAAAGAAATATGTCCATAGTAACCTGAAGGAAACATGTCTAATTTTTTTCCTGTTCTACATCCAAGCTTAGGGTTAAATTTTATTGGGCCAGAAAATCTTAATAAAAGGGGTAAAATCATGCCTTATTTCTGCTCTTGTGTTCACAGTGGGTGTCATGTTCAACTTTCCTGACCAAGCAACCGTAAAGAAAGTGGTTAACTGTCTACCTCGGGTCGGTATTGGGACTATCTTTGGACTACCCCAGACCAGGTATTTTACAATTTGAGTTAATTTTATCTGTCAGTTCTGAGTTCTTTTTTCGTCAAACCAGCCTACATAACTTGAAGCATTTGTGCCTACTAGTTTACAAAAGATGCACATCCTCAGCCTATCACTTTTGTCTGTTATGTGCAATGTGTTTGGATAATAAAAGCTTAAAAACTTTTGGACTTGAGATTTTTTTTTGTGATTTCTGTTACTAATAGGGAAGATATCTTCTTTTTTTGGCAATGAGACTCAATAACTTACCCTGCTTAAGGAACACTGGTTTCTTTATTCTTGCCAACTCACTAAAATTTAAGACCGATTTAAGACAGGTTATAGGACTGATTAGCCTTTATGACAGTGTTGAATTATATTAGCTTGACTGTAGCATCCTCAAATTCCCTGTAGTATTTAAATGTAGTTGAAAATGATCATTCATCATCAGAAAGATATTGTAGTGATGTATAGAACAATATAAACTAGATGTGGAGAATGGCATGTGAAGGATTAGTGTGGTGTACTTGTCTTCTAGCTCTGGAAATAATTTTTCAAATTTTACATAATGAGAAATTAGTATTGCAATGATGGGTTGTGTGTTTGGATCCTAAATCTGGAAATAGAAGTTGGATTGGTTACCTCTTGTATTTTAAAAATTAGAAAACAATTTTAAGTAGATTAATTTCTAATTTTTTAGAAGAAACAACCCTTAAGGAGTATCTTGTTTGTTATTAGTATATATTTTTACTTTTTAAGACTTTTGTACAGAAATGGCATTAAAATAGTTGAGGATGTTTTCTGTTGTGTTCTGTAGTTTTATTTTATGAAGTACAGAAAAATTTCTCTTGAATTGCAATTATAGCCAATCTGTAAGAACTTAAAAATTTCTATTTACAGGAGAAAATTATGTGTGAAAGTTTTTAAATATACCTCAAAGTATAGACAGATTTGTTCAAAATTTCACATCCAATTATACTGATAAATTTGTTTGCAGTATAATACAATTTATTAAAATGAAGAAATGTTCAGTTACTGTAACCATTTTCTTGACTTGTTTACCAATACCTGTAAAGATTAACTAAAACTAAACCTAGATTTTTATTTTTTTTTCCCTAAATTACATGGTTTGGTGGTTGCAGATGTTTTTATTATGACCAAAACAGTCTTGGGAATTTTGTGATAAGCTCTTCTCTGCTTGATTTATCACTCTGAAGAGTGACTCTGTAGTCTTCTTTCACAAACACTAGGAATCTGGCATCAAATTTTAAGTTTGAGTTATTTATGACTAACTCCCTACCACTGCCCAGAATTTAAAATCTCAAGAGAATGGACTTCATAATGAAGTTTTATCATCTTATCATTGTTTTTCTTTTTTCTTGAGGGATTTAAAAACATCTCCTAAAAAATGACTTAATTCTTATGTGAAATTCTAAAAGTTGTGTAATTTTCTTATTTAATGGTCTGCCATTTCTCTAAATCACTAGTAACATATTTCTGTAAAACATCAGGCCTTCATGGAGCAGCTGAATTTGCACAGCTGTAAAGGGTTCTGTTTGAAAGCTTTAAAATCCTGACATATCCAGCTCTCAAATATTTTAAATATTTCATTCTTGTTAGTTTATAATACTTTAAAAGTGAACTTCAAGTATCCAAAATAGTTTGATCCGCAGAGAAATATAGCAAAGAACTAGTAAAAAAGAATACGTGCAAGTGCCACTAAAATTGAGGTAGGTTAAAAGAACCACCAATTTTTCTCATTATTTTCCAATTTTGTTTTGTTTTGTTTTGCTTTGTTTCCCAGGCGCATCTCCTTGGCTAGCCCAAGACAGATTTTCAAAGCTTCCAATATGACTCAGCGATGGCAACACCGAGAAATTTCCAACTTCGAATACCTGATGTTTCTAAACACTATAGCAGGTACCACAAATTCGTGTAATGACTCAGAAAAGGAGTTAATAGAGGTGCAATCTCCACAGACATGGGACACTGCTAGATTTCACCCTTTTAGTGAATAACTTTTTCTATGTATGATTTTATTCTGAAGAACAACTTCACAGAATCCCCCAAAATTGGATTGTTATGGTTGATCCAGGAATGTAGTGCCTGGATCACTTGCACTGCTATGCCAGGACACTATTCATCCATTCTCAAATCCTAATTCATACCCTGTGTGGTTGTCCTAATCCCTCATTCTGTAACTGCTAAACTATACTTATTTAACCCGTCTTATCCTACTAGCTTCTAACCAACTTGACCTCAGTCTAGTAAATGGAAGCTGTTAGGTCTCATGACCTCTCTCTTATTTTCCAACATATTTTGTTCTCAGAGCAACTTGCAAAGTTTCTCAATTTTCAGCTCTCTTCTATGGTATTGACAGTGTTGAAAGGCTCAATTCACATGCAGACTTGGCTCTTGCTAGCACAATTGATAAAACGAATGCCTCTGCTCCTGCTAATTCCATTTTATACATATGGTCAGTTTTGCTTGTTCCTGTAATCACTCATTAAGTCAGGATTCTGGCAGATTTATAAAAGTAGGGGTAGATCTGCTTGCTCTTTACTGCTGAAGTTGTTTGAAGCAAATCATGACACTGTTTTCTGTGGCTCTAGTGGGTGATTCTTTTCAGCTTTATTATCGAAAAAATAAGGTGAACTTACCAACTTGGTATTTGAGGTTAAAAGGAACAAAAATATGACATTATGGAGAAACCGAAAGTTTAGTTGCTCATGATGGGGAGTTAAAATATTGTCATTATGGCTATCAACTTGAAACAAATAAAGATAGATACCACAGGATTGTGTAAGTAGCCTTAATCCTGAATAAGGGATAATATGCAACATAACCAACTGGTAAGGGAATGACAGCGCCTGACTATACCATTTAAAAATTCTGCAAACCGGGATGGAATAATACTGAATGGTATAAGAGAACTGGGAAAATAAAATTATAGATGTAGTTTTAGAAAAGATTTTCTTGCAACTTGATTGAGTTGTGAAATAATATTCCTGGGTAAGAGGTAAAAACCTGTCCTTTGAGACTTTCAGGACCATGCTAGACAAAATCTGAGAACATACCTATTGGAGGGGATGTGGATGAATGAACTTCTGCCACAGTATCATAAAAAGAAACAGGATCCTTGTAAAAATCATGGATTTTAAAATTGCAGACTGGGGTATGTGGTATATGTGTATATATGGTATGCAATTATTGTAATTGAATATTTTGTTTTTACTGGAAGAAAGATATGTCCATCTTACAGATTCATAAAGATGCACATGTGAACATGAAACCAGAACAGATTGTTTAGGTAAATGGTGGTATGTCCATCATAGTTAATGGTCAAGGAAGAATTACCCTCAAAGTGAATTCTCTAGATGAATGGTTATTACTTGCATAATTTCTCAATCTAAAATCCTGAGCTGCTTCATACTGAGTTTAATACAGTATGTAAAAATACTGCTTTAATTTTTAGTATCAGCAAAAGTAATTTGCTCTCTTTTTTTTTTTTTTGAATTGTTCCTCCTTAAAAAGCAGAAGACAAGATAACATAATCAGGGAAAGTACTGCATAGAAAATGAACGGATTTAACTGTCACTCACTGTATGCAAAAGCACTTACAATTAAAGTGAAATGGGCTGCAGTGCTTTAAATTAAACACTAGCAATTTGTAAACTTTTTCATTATCCATTTCAATAAAGGAAAGTAGAATACTGAAATGATAGAAGATTTGACATAAATTACAGTTTTCTTGAAGAGCTCATAAAGTTATATTATTGTATCTTTAAAGATTGGTATTTTAGTTAAATATAACTTTTAACTCATGGCTTCTTTGTTGTTGTTGATGTTTGTCAGGTCGAACTTACAATGATTTAAATCAGTACCCTGTCTTCCCTTGGGTTATCACCAACTATGAATCAGAGGAGTTGGACCTTACACTTCCTAGCAACTTCAGGGATTTGTCAAAGGTATTTGTCGTCAAACACAGCTTATTGTTTTTTTTCTGTCCAATATTTATCACAGTAGCTTTCAGTCTTGTTAATGGTTTTTCTGCATTTGGTGCAATAATGCTAAATGCACAACCATTAACAGTGTTTTATTTCTAAGTGCATATACAGATAACAGGAACCAGAGTATGGAAAAATGAGTTACTGAGGTATTCTTACCACTTCTGATTGTATCAATTTAACAACTGTTCATGGAAGGCACTCTTAGTTGGAGCATACATGTTACATTTAATTTCAAAGTTTAGTGAAATTAGGAGTGCTGAAGCTGTTAAATACTGAAAACTATCCAAATAATTTTCTGGTTTTCTGATGAGACCTGTGCTTTCTTTAGTGGCTTTGCCACTAAAAATACGTTACACTTTAAGTAGTTTTATCATTGCCCTTATTCCTATAAGTAGAAACTTTATCTTTTCACTTCCTGTGTACCCCTTAAGGTATGCTCAAATAACACAGTTGTCCTTTGTCAGACAAACTTGGCCCGTTTTTAACAACTTCTCCAAACGACTCCTTTCTGGAGGAGTAGCCTTGTTTTTCTAAGGTTCTTTCCCAAACAAACATATGCAGTGCAATATTATACAGCCTGTTTGAAACTCTGTAGAATGTGATTATTATCTATGTTTTCCAAGAAATGAATATTTCATTTTACAAGCTAGAAGCATCTCTTATTTTCTGTACAAAGCTAGGTGCTCTGATCATCAAGCAGGATCTTTTTCTAACAGCTAGCTATCGTGGGAATGATTGACACATAGAGCAATATAGTTACTTGATGGAAAAGGCAAAAGATGTATTTTAATTATAGCTTATATTTTGCTAAAGTCTTCTATGCAAATTCATAATTTGATTTAAAAATAAACAAAAACAAAACACCAAAAAAAACAAAGAATGAAGTAAAGCTGTTTTTAAAAGTTCTTGCTTTCAGATGAACACTGTGAAAATCTCCAGAAAACAATATTTTTTTCAACTGCAGATTTAGTTTTTTTACCTTAAAAAAGGTATTATATAGTCACCATATCATAGAACGGTTAGCATTGGAAAGGACCTCAAGGTCATCTAGCTCCAACCCCCTTGCCATGCCCACCTTTTACTAGACCATGTCACTCAAAGCCCTGTCCTACCTGGCCTTGAACACTGCAGGGATGGAATGTTTACCATTTCTTTGGTCAACTTGCTCCAGTGCCTCACCACCCTCACAGTAAAGAACTTCTTCCTTATGTGTAACCCTTCCTTATGTGAATTTCCCCTGTTGAAGTTTTAACCCATGACCCCTTGTCCTATTGCTACAGTCCCTGATGAAGAGTCCCTCTCCATCATATTGGTATGTACGTGTGTATATATACATATATGTATATATTTGAGGTATATATATATATACGCTATCTTTTGTGTGTGTATATGTAGGTACAAATAAAAAAAAAGAAATAATGTTTTAAGTCCAAAGCAGTTGTATACTGAGGTACTGTTACTGTAACCTTTTCTAATAGCATTGCTTAATTTGAAGAAGTCATGAACTCCATGCTTTCTCAGAATGTCTGACTGACACAAGTCCATATTAATGGGTAAACCTACACATATTTTCTATTTTTAAAACTATTTTAAGGTAAGCAGTATTTTAAAATAATTTATTTTAATGGAATTTAACAAATACTTTTGTAATAATCCCCATGCCAAAAAAACATCTGAAGGTAGTTTACAACTAAAAGTACTTATCACCAATCTAGACTACCCATGTGAAAACTGAAAACTTCAGCTCTGTGTGGCTTGAATTAGTATATGAATTATATATATTAATCATAACTGATGATTTTTTCAACATTGTTTTCCATTAACTTTTGTTAAATGATAATTCTATATATATCATATCATTGCTAAAATAACTCAAGACAAAAAAATGGATTCTCCAGCTACTATACTTTCAAGGCATCTCCTTGTAATTGTATTTTAACTTGTAAATCTGTCAATTCAGTCAGCACTATAGTCCTAGTCTTTCTTCCTCCACCCTGAAATAGAACTGCAGTGTAGAACAATTTTTCCTCATTTTAGGTTAGGTACCACTCTTGTCTCCAGTAAGAAATCAGATGGCAAACCTGCTCTTTTTCTGTGTGTTTTTTAATTAACAGTGACTGGTTATATGGATTTCTCTGTTCATCAAAATAGTCTTTGAGGATTACTTAAGTATACGTTAAGTTCTGAGGGAATCTTTCCGTTGCTGAGAGAGGACATTACTTAAGGATGTAACCTAGTGGACATCACTTAGGTTGCATCTATATCTATACGTATACTTAACCTCCTTAATCTTTGAAAACCATGGAGTTAATGTAGGAAATACTTATTACAATATTAGATTTTGAATAATAGCAAATTGCAATAGTATTGATAGTTGTGGATGGTAATTAATTGAAATACATGTGCTCTGTATATTAGAGAAGGGAAATTGAGGTTACATGTAAGGAAGAAGCTCTTTACTGTGCAGTGGTGAGGCACTGGAACAGGTTACTCAAAAAAGCGGTAAATGCTCCATCCCTGGCAGCCTTCAAGTCCAGGTTGGACGGAGTCTTGGGTGACATGGTCTAGTATGAGGTGTCACTGCACATGGCAGTGGAACTAGATGACCTTGAGGTCCTTCCCAACCCTAACTATTCCATGATTCTATGATTCTATGTCATTCATACTGTATTATGAATAGAAGGAATTTAATTTGTATTTAAACTTGTAACATGGCAGCTTCTAATCTTTAACAAATGATAGGCAGAAAATTGCCCCTGTTGTTAGGGAATAGTTAATTTTTATGCATATATGTATATTTAATGTGCATTTTGCCTTATGTTCTGTGTTGTTGATCAGTGAATCTTGATCTCTGGAAATGTAACTGCTCTTCTTGATGAATGCCAGTCTTTCCCATATATACAGTGAAAGTCTTTATGCCATACCTGTCTCAGACATACCAGTTCAAGTTTTGGCTACTATTTTAGGCATTTCTAGTGGTATCAACTCTATGTAGTTTAAATATTCAGTTTTGTGTCAGTTGATGAATTCATGGCAAATATCTGAGAAACTTTGCTAATATTCAACTATCAAAATGTTTGTATGTCACTCATTTTGTGTTATTTTCGTTGTAGTACAGTTATCTTGGGGATAATACTTCAAAATAAATGCTAATTCTGTATCATAGCATGTCTATGATTTTGCACTGCTGAAGGTTGTAAAAATACTTGAAGATATTTCATTTATCTTTTTACAGGGTTTTAACAGTCTTTTACTTACTTCTTTTCCTTATCCACGTCCAGAAATGCATCACAATTTAGTGCTCCCACAGAGTAAAGAAAAGGAAGACTGATTTTAGTCTGACAGAAAGGATGTCAGATCAATCAGTATCTTTACTTTTTTTGGTACCTAAGAACTGAAAAATTAACAATTTTTTTTTTAACTTCAGTGTTGGTAATTGCAAGATGAAGTTAAGTATTAGAAAGTGTCAATATGAATAACAGTTTTGTGTATATATTAGCTAGAAGTCCACAGTTAGTACAGATTTAGAGAACTGCAGTGTATAGGTTAAACCAACACTTTATTTAAGCAGCTTCTTATGGCATTGTTTTGAACATCAGTCACACAATGATAAACCAAAGCAACTGAAATGGATTGTGGTTAATATTACTGTCAGCCTGACGAATGCTCCTGACAAATGCCAGGAGTGCACTGCCAGTCTGTTACCCTGCTTTGACTCAAGTGTTTATTTCTTAAGAGGTGACTGTGGTTTGGAATGAGTATTACATATTATATTTATAGCTGCATATATTTTATTTATACAACAGACACTGTTTCCCACCAGAATGTGTCCTATTTTATGCATTACTTATGTTATTCAAAAGCATTTTTTTTTTTCATTTTCTTTATTCAGTGGAAGCAATAAATTGTGTTGTGTTTCTGGACTTGGATAAGGAAAAAAAAGTAGAAGTACACAATGTCAGATATCAAAACATGATTTTTTACTCTCTGAAGCTTGTTACAATGTCTTGCTATATGTCATTAGCTGTTGATAATTTTTCTTTTATAAGGCACAAAAATTCTGTAATATTCTAAACTGACACTACTAGAAGAAGAATATTATGCCATCCTTAAATCTTCTTTTATCTTCACCATGGCTACATGTGTATGTAATAATATTTTTATTTGTATTTTTATCATTTTAATGCAATATTTGGTAAGTCATCTTAAATTTTATAGTGGCTATAATGTCTCCTTTTCCAGTCAAGTGTACAAAAGCAAAAAATAGCTCTCACTTCCAGTGAAGTGAGGGGTTTAACTGGTATGTGGGAGCCAGTGATATCAGATACACTTGAACAGCAGAGAAGTAATAGATTTTTTTACTATGACAAATTAGACTAGTTTTGTTGTTCAAATGTGAATTTCACTGTTGACTTCTTCAGCACACCAGTCTGAACTCTCTTGCAGGGTGACCATTTCAGGAGCACAAAATTGCTGCTTATTTAACTTGAGAAAACAGAGTGCAATGGGCATGAAATTTGCTTAGTTATCTCTTGTTACCCCTTGGCAAAGAGATAGAAAGTAATGAATGTCCTGATGTGCGCCTATTACAGTTTTGCAAATTTTTTAAAGGAATCTTTTTTTTTTTTTTTTTTTTTGTCTAGAAAGGCTATAAAACTTATACAGCATTCTGTAAAGCAGTGATGTTCATGTAGGAAATGAAAATTACATTTCATTCAGCGTATGCTCCAACACAAAATCAGTGCAGGTTACTACCAGTTAAAAGTGATAAACTCACCAGGACTCAATGTCCTTCTAAGCATAAATAATGCTCCAGAACTGTACACTAAAGAAAGGTGAGGGGAACAGAATCATAGAATCATAGAATAGTTAGGGTTGGAAAGGACCTTAAGATCATCTAGTTCCAACCCCCTGCAATGGACAGGGACACCTCACACTAAACCATGTCACCCAAGGCTCTGTCCAACCTGGCCTTGAGCACCACCAGGGATGGATCATTCACAACTTGCCTGGGCAACCCATTCCAGTGCATCACCACCCTCACAGTAAAGAATTTCTTCCTTATATCCAATCTAAACCTCTGCAGCTCAAGTTTCAGCCCGTTACCCCTTGTCCTGACACTACAGTGCCAAATTAATAGTCCCTCCCCAGCATCCTTATAGGCCCCCTTCAGATACTGGAGGGCTGCTATGAGGTCTCCACGCAGCCTTCTCTTCTCTAGGCTGAAAAGCCCCAACTTTCTCAGCCTGTCTTCATATGGGAGGTGCTCCAGTCCCCTGATCATCCTCATGGCCCTCCTCTGGACTTGTTCTAACAGTTCCATGTCCTTTTTATGTTGAGGACACCAGAACTGCACACATTACTCCAGGTGAGGTCTCAGAAGAGCAGAGTAGAGGGGCAGGGTCACCTTCTTCGACCTGCTGGTCATGCTCCTTATGATGCAGCCCAGGATACGGTTGGCTTTCTGGGCTGTGAGCACACACTGAAGCTGGCTCATGTTCATTTTCTCATCGACCAACACCCTCAAGTCCTTCTCCGCAGGGCTGCTCTGAATCTCTTCTTTGCCCAACCTGTAGCTGTGCCTGGGATTGCTCCGACCCAGGTGTAGGACCTTGAACTTGTCATGGTTAAACTTCATGAAGCTGGCATCAGCCCACCTCACAAGTGTGTCAAGGTCCCTCTGGATGGCATTCCTTCCCTCCAGCGGATCAACAGAACCACACAGCTCGGTGTCATTGGCAAAGTTGCTGAGAGCGCACTCAATTCCATTGTCACGGGGAAAAATGTTGAACAAGACCGGTCCCAACACCGATCCTTGAGGGACACTACTCATTACTGGTCTCCAGCCGGACATCGAGCCATTGACCACAACTCTTTGCGTGCGACCATTCAGCCAGTTCTTTATCCACTGAGTGGTCCACCTATCAAATTTATGTCCTTCTAATTTAGAAACAAGGTTGTTGTATGGAACAGTGTCGAACGCTTTGCACAAGTCCACGTAGATGACATCAACTGCTCTACCCCTGTCCATCAGTTCTGTAACCCCATCAGAGAAGGCCACCAAATTGGTTAGGCAGGATTTCCCCTTAGTGAAGCCATGCTGGCTGTCACCAAGCACCTTGTTGTTTTTCATGTGCCCTAGCATGCCTTCCAGGAGAATCTGCTCCCAGATTTTGCCAGGCACAGAGGTGAGACTGACTGCTCTGTAATTCCCTGGGTCATCCATTTTCCCCTTCTTGAAAATTGGGGTTATATTCCCTTTTTCCAGTCACTGGGAACTTCCCTGACTGCCGTGATTTTTAAAATATGATGGGCAGTGTCTTAGCAAGTTAATTCGCCAGCTCCTTCACCCGCGGATGGATTTCATCAGGTCCCATGGACTTGTGCAAGTTCAGGTTCTTAAGGTGGTGTTGAACCAAATCCTCTCGTACAGTGTGCCTGAGGTCTTCATTCTTACAGTCAAGTGAGAACTGACAATAGTTCATGCAGTGTTTATGGCCTGTTTTGATAGGCAATTTCATCTGGAATATAGACACTGAAACCTTTGATGCTTGACACTGCTGGTCTCAGCATCTGCCCTGGTTTCCTTGCCACTGGTATTTCAAGCAGTAAATTTGTCACCTATACTTGTGACGAAAAATACCACTTAATTAAAAAGCACTCCAAAGCCAGACAGACTAAACTGTTAGGGTAGTTCGTGTGAATCCCTGCTTTATTTCTTGACAATACAGAAAATATTTCAAACTCTGTATCAGAATCTCTGGCAGTTAAGAAAAGGCCCAGTATATTTTCTAGGATTTTGGATCGCCTCAAGAAACAGTGGTAGAGATAGTCAGGCCCCATCTACAGTCAGCCTGAAGCAGCAATATCTGAAGGGGAGACACATTTTTCATTATTCCTTTGTTTGTCTGTTGGGGATTTTGATCCTTTTAGCATAAAGTATATTTATCAGATTCTCTCCATTGTCATATAATAAGTCTTGGAGGAGTGGGAAAACTCCATCCTCTCTAAAATTGTATGCAGGATACGGAACAGTTCTGAGAAATTATTACAGAATGTGGTTTATCACCTTGTTGTTGATCTACATTTTATCTCCATACCTAATTGTGCAAAGGGGTCCACAGATCTGGACGTGTGACATACATTTTTTAGGGAAGGGAGGCAGTCAAACAGGAAGCAGTACTTAAGCAGTATCTTGATTTTTACAGGTGCTTGTGTTTGTAAAATTTAGTAAACCATAAAAGGGCAAAATCCAGCTGAGAGAACAAAGACACATTCTTCCTAATCCGTCCTTTTTGAATATAGAGAGCTAAAAGGGGTGGTGGTGATGGTGGTAATTTTGACTGGGGTCTTTGTTTGTGATATGAGAATTCAAAAGTGAAGTTCCTCTTTGAAGAAAGCTGTGCCGGAGTATAAAGTTCTCTTATTCAAATCCCAGGACAGTGGTGTAATTTTAGGACCTTATGGGTTTGGTTTCTTTGGACCAGAAAATCTGTTGTGGAATTAGGAATAGTATCAATTAATTTTAGGTTGGAAGGGACCTCAAGGAACATTTGGTCTAACTTTCTTGGCAAAGTATGACCTAGGACTACATGTCCCGGCACTCTGTCAAACCGAATCTTAAAAGTGTCCGATGTTAGGGAATCCATCACTTCCCTGGGGAGATTATTCCTATGGCTGATTGTTCTCATTGTGAAAAATTTTCCTCTTGTGTCCAACTGGAATCTCCCCAGGAATAACTTGTGCTCAGTGCCCCTCACTTCAGCACTAAGGTGCTGAGTAGTCTGTTATACTCCCATGAAGAGTTTTGATTTACTAATGTAAGTTTCGTTTCCATTTCCATATAGGGAGAAAGTGATGTTGTGAGTCTCTGAAACACCAGTAACCCTCAGGCAGATTCTGTCAGGGACTTTTGTGAGCGATAAAATTAGTCTATTATCCTTTCTGAAAGCTGAGTCAATCTATTCTATCATTTACTTCAGCACATTTGCCAAAAATAGGAAGAAAAGCTGCAAATGGTCCCATGGGTCTGTGACTCATCTGCTGTAGTCGTCTGCTTCTAAGTCCCAGGCTTAGTTGCAGCACCCTGGTCAGGTACCCATCCGGACCCGCGCCCCGTGCCCACCAGCAGCTGGTTCAGGACCACGGACAGGGGCACCCCCGCCACATTCTGGCGATTCTGTTAAAATGCAGCAACCGAGCCACAGGAAACCATGGGGCACATGTCTGGTCATAAAATGCATTAGCAATCAAAATAAAGCAACTTCACACATGTCTTGGGCCAGAGACACTTTAAATGTATGTTTTCTGTCTTCCTAATGTAAAGTGAATGTTACTCTCTTGATACAGTGTTTCTTCCTTTTTATATTCATATGTTTGAACTCTGGCAGATTATGAGCTGCTACAGCACAGATCTGTGTAATTCAGATTTCTAAACAAGCATGATGGTGTCTAAGTTGAAAATTGCACTCATATCGCAAGTGAGGATGTGATTTATCTCACCTAACTGGAGCTGTCTAAAACTGAGTTGATCAAACTGCTAGGAGCAGGAAGCCTGTTGGGGTCAAAGGACAGTCCAGTTATAAAAATAGTGCTCAGAGAAAATGAGAACATGGTAAAATAATAATAATAATAATGGTAGTCTTTGTTTGATGAGGAGTTTAAGGTGGTTCTCAGGCTGTGTCCCAAATGCAAATATCGATAAATGAAAGTGTGGATCCAATGAAGGAAATCAATAGAAAAAGGTCAGTAAAAGAAGATGGTGTGATCCTAAAAGCTTGAATTGAATAGTCTAATAAGATTAAGATAAAATAATTTGCATATAATATATAGCAAATCACTTGAAACTTCCTCAGTGGAAGTTACATAATGTTACTTTCCAGAGTGAGGTGGTTACTGGTATTCCGAAGATCTTTGCTGCACTTTATACTATCCAGCATATGTGGTAAACTGAAGAAGAAGATTAAAAGAGAGCTGATAAAACTTCCTGACAATACTAATTTGTTGATGGTATTGAGGATGATGGCTGACTGATCGGGAGAGCTTGTGAAATAGGCAATAAAATGATGGATGAATTCACCTCAGTGAAGTAATGCATGTGTGAATTGGTATACATTGATGAGCACTTAGCTGACTATATTGAGGATGATATAATCTGATTGTAATAGTTCTATGAAACAGTACAGGTTACAGTAAAAAACTCTTTAAACTTTCCCAAGTGCATCTTTCTAGCTGCCTGCTGATGCTCTTTTGGTAGAACTTGGTGCTTAATCATAATACATAATAATGTATATTTTGTGTGCCTTGGCTGTGTTTAATCTGCAGAAAATGCAAGTTTGTGCCAGCTTTTAGCTTGAGAACCTGTGATGTTAGTACAAGCCAAAAGGATTATGGTTTTAGTTCTTATTATCTTATATAGATCTGGTGTTAGGTGTAGTGGCTGCTGTTTTCTGTGATAGTGGCTGGCATAATGTGTTGGCAGAGGAGCATGTTCTGTGAAGGGAAGGTAGGGAGAGAATGTTTTCATCTCCTGCTGTGATTCAAGTGTATGGGACTTATCAGTAAATCCTGTTTCTCAAAATCCATAAAGGATTTTTTTTTGTTTTAATAAGTGAATGGTGATGCAGGGATTTCTTTCACTTGGCAGATTATGTCATGGATAGTATATGGAAAAGGTTGCTTTTGGCTGGTAGGGGTATTTTCTAAGCTAGGCAATTCCAACGCCATACCATCCTTAGTGCCTGCAAGCAGCTTGATTTCTTCTCATGAGTCTCAGGAGCATGCAACTGACTTTCTTCCTGACCCTTTGTAAATGTAGAACACAACAACATGCTTCAGTTTGGCTTCTCAGTAGTATTAGGGTGTAGTAACACCCCAAATACATGTGACTGATTCCATTGTGCTGAACTGTAGATTAAACCTTATGTAAAAGTGTGTGTGCTTAATTAGCTGGCAAGTTTGCAGTTCAGCAGTATATTATTCTGGAATCTGCTGTATTATCATTTCATACTATTGTTTGTAATATGAAGGCATGGAGATTTTTCTTCTAAATTCAAATTCTTCCAAGACTTCTGGTGACCTGAGCTGTATCACTGTTGCTAATGTATCGCTGATGTTGCTGAGCATTCTTTTTCTTAATTTTTGATGCTTGAGATTAGTTTATAGTCCATTTTTGAACTTTAGACTTTGGGAATCTTGCCTGGTTTTTAACCATTAAATATTATTTATATTGACATGTTCAGACATTCCAATTATTAGACCATCTTTTGATCAGTTTTTGTGACTGCTCTTAGTGTCATCATCAAAGGAATGTATGGACTCTTAAAAAAATCTTCATAATAAACCATGTGTATAGATACTTCTAATTTGCATGCAAACAACTACTGTTTGCTTTATTCCAGCCCTTTATTGACTTGTCAGTTTGTCCAGAATAGAAAATTGAATTTTGGAAAATATGTTTATAACAAACTGTGATATGGTAAATTTCATTACATGGTTTCTGGTAAATAGGGTCTTTTCAAAGAAAGCTGGTAAGTCCTAACAACTATTTAAAGAAGCATGTTTACATAAAAAAAGCTCAGTGGGTTTAGTGTGTATAGAGTATATGAAATTTATTTTAAAAAAACACTGAGATCAGAGGATTATAGAATGTCATCCCATATGCAGTGCATCACGAAATGCCCAGGAATCCTACACTTGATAAAAATGATGATCACAGTCAGCTGCTTATACTTGTCAGTTAAAGGGCCTGCTGGGAAATATTTGTCTGCACCCTAAGTAAGTTTTGCACACAAGTATTAAATGAAGTGTATATCTTTGTGTCGTCGTTTAAACCAGATCCCTACAGTTCGTTCACTCACTCCCCCCCTCGCTCCCCCAACTCCCGGAGAGTTAGGAAGGAGAATCCAAAGAATGTGGCCCCCACGGATTGAGATAAGAACAGTTTAATTGCTAAGGTATAACACAAATCACTCCTGCTGCTACTGCTACAAATAATAATGATAAAGCAAACAACAAGCGAAGCAAATACAACACCTCACCAGCCACCGACCCATAACTCACTCCACCCTGCCTGACCGAGCACCGACCGATACCTCCTCCATTCCCCCCCAGAGCTCCAGCCCTTCCGGCTCTTTCCCAGTTACATCCTGGGCATGATGTGCTATGGTATGGATACCTCTTTGGCTAGCCTGGGTCAGGTGTCCTGTCTCTCCTTCTTCCTGACCTCCCCTCCTCCCTGGCAGAGCATGAGCTCAGAAAAAGGCCTTGAACAAACCAAACACCCGAGCAGTAATTCAAAACACGCTTGCTATCAGCAAACGTTCTCAGCCCGAAAGTCAAAACACAGCACTGCACCAGCTACCAAGAAGGAGAAAAATGACTGCTACTGCTCAAACCAGGACACTTTGTTTCTTCAATCATGTAAATATATATAAAAAAATGTCTAAGCAAATAAATAATTTTCCTGTAAAAGTAACTACACATTTGTTGTAGTGGAGTGCTCTTGACTGGCTTTTGTTATATCATGTGCACCAGCCCATATAAGTGGGAAGATGCTAAGTCATTTAAAATGAAGTCATAAGAGAGGAATCAGTCCTTAATCTCATCTGGCTCAATATCTTGCCTCTATGAACAGCCAGTAGCAGGAGCCTGGTGAAAAAGAGGCCATATGAAGCATCATCCTTCCCTTAAGATAGCCTCCCACATTTGGCAACCAGAAGTTTAACTACTTTGTGAACTTGTGAAATAATTCAGACAGTCATGTTTAGTGACCAGTGATGGAGTGGTGATCTAGTTGTCTTTTTTTAGCTTGAGAACCTGTGATTTATTTATTTATTTATTTATTTTTATTTAAACCTATTTATATTTGTCTGCATTGCTCTCTGGAGCAATGAAAGTATTATATGAGAATTAACCTAATTATGTGAGAAGGTATAAGTTTCTTTGCTTTGTAACTATGATAATTATGGCTTTGTTTGCTCTCTGTTGACCATATGAAGTCTTGCTTGCTTGCAACTCTTCTCTATATTTGAAAATTGTTTTAACTCTAGGTCGTCATAAAAAGAACAGGGAAAACAGGGAGCATTCTTCAAAACTTATTTTATGTTATTGTCCGATTTGTTTCCCTTCTCCCTACAAATTTCCACATGTCATAATTATTTGAAATACCTGTATTCAGAGTAATGGATTAGAATTAGAACTATAATGAATTAGAATTATACAAGTATAATGACCTGCCAATTCTAAAGGGGAAGAAGCTTAACTAAATGGAACTTTAACAATTATACAGAAGATGACTACTCAACAAATTCACCAGAGATGTGAGTTGACTTTAGTGATTGGAACAGAAGGCAGCACAGTTATATGAATTTTTCTGATTTGCTATCTTGATGTCAAAGTCGTTAAACTCACTAATATTCTTAGTTATTGCACAGTTTCAACATTACAAGATGTTTGACCATAGGATTCCTTATTTCGCTAAGAAACCACATGAAATTCAAGTTGCTGCTTGTGTTGAAGTTCTCAAGAACTGAGTGTTATAAGTGACTAAAATATGCTTTGCAATTAATAGTAAAAAATCCAATAAATCAGTTTTGAATTGGAGCATAAATTGTTGTGCATCACCTAATGCACACTGGGGAAGAAGATGAAAGTTCTGTCAAATTCCTTCCCTTTGGCTTCAGCCAGATTTTGATATCTGAATTCATAGTTCTGTCCCCCAGCCTAGTCTTTTATATAGGATTTGGGCATCTGCTTTGAAATCAGTGCTTTTGGGAATGAATTGGTAAGGACTGTTTTTCTCGTTGGTGGATTGTTTCCAGTATTTAAATCTTTCTCAGAGCAGCTCAGAGACCAGTCTAGTTGATCAATGAGGGCAGTTCAAACACTTCAGCAGAAAATTGTCTGCTGTTTCATTTGGGATATGGTTCTTTAATGAATTTGAGTCAGATATGGATCAAAGTGAAATGCTCTCTAAAGAAGATGGGGGAGTTGCAGGGCCTGATTTTGAAGAAAGCAGTACTCAGTTGTTTGAGAGGAAGAATGGCAAGTTTTAACAGGGAATGTGAATAAGTTCAGAGGGTGATACGGTATTTTGTGGCTGTTCTCAAACACAAAAGTGACAGATAAAAAAAGTAGTGTTCTACATTATATGAGTTTATTCCCAGATATTTCCCAGCTGACCTAAGCTAATGAAGTTTGGATATAATTAAACCCTTGCATCTTATCTTCTCTTCATATCCCTGTCTGAGAAAAAGAAGCCTTACTCAGATGATCAGGAAGTCCCACTGACATTATTACAAGTGTTGGCTAGTTCTGGGAGTTAGTTGTGTGTTGGTAATACGTAAAGTAACTCAACAAGCAATTCTCTAAAAATGCAGTTGTGGTTAGACTGCAGCAGATCATACAGCACTTGGCATATTTACAACAGTGAGAATACTAACACTGGAACACTGAACACATTTCAGATTATCTGTACTATAGAATACATCGATAAGTGGGCAGGCTGCAGAGAAATCTTAAGGCTGGAAGAGGTACTTTAAAATGGAAGACCTGAAGAACTTAATTTCTTTGTTTATTAAAAAGTCAAATTATAGTCTGTAAGTATCTTCATGCACAAAAAATACTGGGTAAGTAGAGACTCTGTGATATGTCAGAGAGAAGTGTAATAAGATTCTTCGGTAACCCACCAGTAAATTTATAGCTGAACTGAAGTGCATATTTTTTTAGAATGAGGATCAAATTATCAGTAGAAAAAGCTTCCAAGAAAAGTAGGAGATTGTCCATGTACTCAAGAGTCAGATGCCTTTATAGAAGGCAGGTTGGCCAAATACAGCTCATGCTATAATCAAGTGTAAACAGTGGGGCTCAAAGTGATGTAATGGAAAGGCATTTAATGGCTTGTCATACAAACACAAAGCTAGATGAGATGACCTAATGGTCTCTCTGGTCCTTTAAGCCCAATGAATATATGAAAAATATCAGTAATGAAAACCAGATAGTCATCTTGAAAATAAGATGTATGAAAAACAAACATCATACTTGGCAAGGATGCTACCATAATTCAGTGATACAAACAGTTGTATTCACAGAAATCCAAATACCTGGTTGGATGTGGATAAGAAAACAGTACAAAATATCACACAGGAAACCATTTTTTTTTTTAATTTCTCCCCCCCACTTTTCTCCTTTTTAAAACTCTCTCCTCCTTTACCTCCTTCTCGGTGAAGACATTTTGAAATACAAATTTCAAAGAATCATATTTTCCTTAATTGTTAAATCTGTTTGCACTGATGAGCATAGGCTTAGTTTCTGGAACTGCCTGCTTTTCAGAACTCACAGGCACTTGTGTAGATCTCCTGATTTCCAGTAATAATTTTTAAGATTGCCATCTTCACCAAAAGAGGCAACGGTTAACAGGGAAGACAAAACGATGATATCTCAACTATTATCTGCAGTAATTTACTGCAATAGTATCTAGTCTTTCATGGAGTTTGAATATCAATGAGTTAAAAACTCTTCCCAGTATTACAATGGCTAGGAGACAGTAAAAATGGCACTTTGTTTTAATAACAGAAGCCTTTGTAAGAACAGTTATAAAAGGCCTTGTAGGTAAAGAAAACAGCACCTCTGCTTATCTGGATTAACACTATTTAAGAAATAAAGACACATCAGATAGGAATTAAAAGCAAGTCTTTCTTCTTAAATGTGTAGCTATAAATAAATGTATCATCATTCTTTCTGTATACCATTTCATTCTGCTTTTGTTAGGTTATTAGCAATTTTCAAAAATGTCTCTATTCTTGAACATAAGTGACAGAATCCAGGAGAGATTTTGCCTTTGGTAGAGGAGCAGTGAGCATTCTGCTTTCTTCTGTTGGCTGCAAAAGGGCCTCTTCTGAAAATGGAGACAAGAAGGGCCACTGTTTCAAAGTCTGGCACTGAGTAAGATTAAGAACCAACAAATATAACTGTACACCATAGCGTATGGACATATTTAACAGCAGCAGATAGTAAGAGTCAGTGTGTTTTCTCAGTTATTTTTCAACAAACCATTTTTCTTTGTTGTTTCTTAAAGAAAGCAAGGAAGCATGGTCCAAGGACTGAGATGTACTATATTCAGTTCTTAGTCAAAATGTGAGGTTTATTTTGAGGTATTCCTAAATTCAATAGCACTTGAAAAATTAATATCAAATGAGTTTGGATTTTTTAGGAATAGCTTGTAACTTTCATATTTGTAGCACAAGATTGTTAGAACAACTTTGGGTTAAAAAACAGCTGATCATGCTGCTGGACAAGAAAAGAAAAACAAAACTTCCTTACTTCAGCTCTTCCTCCACTTTGGACCCTTTCTGAAATGAGCTCTCACTTGAAAACCAGATGCATAATTCTTTTTTTTAATATAGTTTGAAAACTTAGCTGCCATAAGTAAATTCTTTTTTCATCTTGTCTCTTGTAATCTCATCCATTGTTTTTGCATATTGGCATTTTTCTGTTGCTACTTTTCTTCTTTTTTCCCCCATCTAAATATTTTTTTTAATTGCTGAACTAGTATCTAAAAAGGTACTTCAAATAAAATGTATTCTGGAATTTGTGGATATGAAAGCTTTTTAGTTTGTTCCTCCTTAGTGATCTGTAGCCATAGAGAAAGCATGTTGAGTATTGTGAATGTGTGGTCTCACAGCTACATCTAGCATAGCTTAGTTTAGAGTTACTCTTTTTCCCTTGGCACTTATCCACAGGGGAGGGAATGCAGTATGTAATCATGATACCCTGTTAATTTTGAAATATGAAATAATTACAAAATTTCAATTAATTTGTTTACTAAATTTAAAGTCAGATGGTGTTTGAATATTCCTTGTATGTGCTTTATTCTGTAGTTCAACCTTATTTAAGCGTTCACAGTGCAATGTAACGCACTAGAATCACCTCATCCTTAGAAGCAGTTGTCAGAAAAATATGGGCCTGCCTGGTAGAATGTATTAGCCCAATACATTGTCTCCATTTTATTATGAAGCTGCTGGGGAAGCTGTGATATACAGCACTGTCATTACAGATCTATTGTTAGAAGGGTTCTGCAGTCTTCTGTGTGCTGCCATTAATTTATAGCAGTAAACAACATGTAGCCCTCCAACTGCAGCAAAGCAGAATCTTTTAATGAGGTGGATGTTATTACCACAATAAATCAGTGCATTCGTGTAATGTATAATTCAATGTGTGTATTCCCACTGTAACTTCTCTGAGTAAGCTGATAGTGTATCATTGTCAGTGCACAGCTTCATGGTTCTTTCTTTTTTTTTCCCTAAGCTTTCTTTCATTTGGGGACTTTTATTATTTGCTTGCAAATAAATGTGACATGTCTTGATAGTTGTCCTGTTGCAGGCTTCAGAAACCAACTGTAACAATAACAGCCAAAATCAATACTGTGGATTCTGGCTATATGGATCTCTGCATGATACCATTATTTTTTTTTTTATCATTTTTCTGAAAAGAGAATGAAATCAATTCTAATTGGGTTTAGCTTTATATTCAAGGAATGTAATTCTGTAACTATTGATTTGGGCTATTCTCATTTGGAGAGTAATAAAAATATGGGCAGATAAAGAGAATACATAAAATGTAACAGAACCATGCAGCACAATACTGTTTCTATTTTTAATTCATATAATTTGTCTACCAATAACCTTCTTTCTTCTTTTTTTTCCCTCAAGCAAAGCTGAGTCTGTAGGGAAAATCAGTACAGATGGAGATACCAAAATGGTTCTTGGAACAAAGAGACTTGGAGTTAGTTTCATTCTTCCCTGGAATAAATTTGCTAAATCAGATAAAAATTTTTTTACACAGGAACCACTTCTCTTAAAGGGTTATATTCCCAATTAGTGAACTGCAAAAATAGTAATTAACTTAAGATGTTTTCTTTATCCTATGCAATGTGAAAGCCTCTCCTAAGTAAAAAATGTAAGATTAGATCTTAGGTCATGCATACATCTAATCTATCCTAGAAGAGAAAATACTTTGAAGCTTGTATGCCAAATTTCACGTGAGCTGCAAAGAAGCAGTTATTTGAATAACAATAATCTGATTAGCAGACATAGTTTTTCACTTGAACTATGGTTCAATTAATGACTAGGTTACTGATACTTTTGTTCAAGGACTTTGAAAGTTTTTCCTTACCTTGTAGGGCATTCTTAAGTATAGTCATTCTTGCAGAACAGAAAGGAGAAAACATTTTTGTGTGCTTATCCTTCAGTTATACTTGAATGCATCCATTGTCTGTACATAATTTATATTAATAACATACAGTGTGCTCCGTATGTATACAGAATGGTATTGCATATATGTTTTGCAAGTATATGCAAAGATATTTTAAACTTTTTACAGCATTTTATACATTGAATGGCTAAATTCACGTTTAGGTTTCTTAGTGATTTATGCGATGTGTACTCATTTTTCAAAATCCTTTATGTAAAAATCTGCTAAAGAAATGCACAGTTTTAGAGAATAATATATGATATTTCTTACATTTGAAGAAATTCCTGGGTGTTTATGTCCTGGGTATGTGCTGAACAAAGAATAACAATATTGGTGAAAGTGGAATAGACTTTTTTAGTCCTATGTACTTTATTTGCTTCTTTTATATCAATGCTTTCATACAGAAATTCTGCTATTTTATTTGTCTATTTCAAAGTTTCAAGTTCTATCCATTAAGTAAAATTTGTCTTGAGTTGATAAGTAGAAAATATAGAAACAAGAATAGTAATATAAAAATTCCATGTGCACTGTTAATATTCTTCCACCCTGTTGGTCACTAATTTTTTCCCCAAAAATATCCAAAGGTGTTTCTTGTTGTTGCTTACAAGTTGCTTAATAGTGTATTTAACCTGCACACATATCCACAGGCACACAATTTAACCACTCTTTGCCCAAGATGTTCCACTGTGAAGTGGTTTTTTAGTCTTTGACTTGAACCAGCAGTAAATAGAAATGAAGTTCATATGAATGCAGAAGACACTTTTCCCATCCCAGTGTGTGCCTGTGCATGGAATCCTGGTTTGAAATACACAGATCTGTTTGGGTGTTTATACAATCCAACACCTGCTTATGCAAAACACCAAAACCCCTCTTTTGCATGCATGCTGATAATTTTGGTTACCAAAAAGAGCAAGGGGAGTATGATGTGATAATAGGTCATTTTATCTTTGTTTACTTAACCTACATATATATATATATTTTTTTTTTTAAACCTTGTAGCCTATTGGAGCTTTGAACCCAAAGAGAGCAGCGTTCTTTGCTGAGAGATATGAATCATGGGAAGATGAACAGGTTCCAAAATTTCACTATGGCACACATTATTCAACTGCAAGTTTTGCACTCACATGGTTATTAAGAATTGTAAGTATATCTTTTGAAAATGCTTTTCCTTTAAATGATGCTGAAAGCAACACATAGCTAGGAATGAATAAACTAAAACTCAGTGGCATAGGAGAATACTAAAATTTTCGTGTAATAGTAGTGTAGAGTAAATGTATTCCAAAGCTTGAGCAGATTTTAATTTTTATGGTGCAGCCTTTTCAAGTCAGTAAAGCTTTTTCTCTCTAAAAAATTGCTTATTAGTATCCATTCTTGCACAACTTTAAACATGGTTAACTTTCTTTCTTTCTTTCTTGATAATTTCTGAGTGAACCATGTGTTGAACGTTTGTGGTTCTTAGTGAATGTATTTAATTTTCACCTCCTAATGAGTGTGAGTTGGTTTCTGATGATCATGAAATTCTGTGGTGTAAATAGCTTATTTTTCTTTTAGATCTGCTGATATGTATATGGAAGTAACTTCTGAGATGATACATATTGATAATATATTGGTTAAACAACATGTTTTTCTGTAAAATTGAAAGGCGATTTATCTCCTAGAAAGTAATTTCTTTGGGAAAGCGTTAGCAGCACATCATTAATTAAAGCTTGTTAGAATGTACAAACATACATAAATCCTCAAAGTAATTTATAGTGCTTAGCTAATTTCAAGCAATTATCCACTAATATGTGCTTAAGTGTTCTTTAACTAAGAGGAGGCTTTTAAATCTTTCAAACATTTTTCTTTTCTAAATCATAAATTACATATTTAAGGAATAGCTATCATAATGCTATCTGTATTGAATGCGTTCAGTCAGTCATCTGTATTAATAGATCATCTTGAACAAAATAAAACACATCTTATTTTTGTGACATGGTAGTTTTAAAAAGTATATAAGGTAAAAATATTGAGCTTTTTCATGTTTTTGGGAGCAGTGTGACAACTGACTGTAGCTTCTCATCCAGCCTGTAAATACCTTCTTTTATTTGCTTTCCTGTATCTGAATATGTATGCATGGAGGAGGAATGAAAACATGTATTAAACAAATAAGTTGCAGTTTGTATTTCTCATTCTTGGATAATATAATTAACTTTTTGTAGTTAATGATGTGTCTGCCAGAATAGCATCATTAATAACCAAATCCCAAAAGAAAAAAAATCCATTTTCCCACTGAAATTCCTGAAGAAATTAATTGCTGTTTTTAATTAATCTTTTTATATATATTTAGGAGCCCTTTACAACACTTTTCCTAAATCTGCAAGGTGGGAAGTTTGATCATGCAGACAGAACTTTCTCATCTGTTTCAAGAGCATGGCGCAATAGTCAGCGTGACACTTCTGATATCAAGGTAAAAACTTTCTGGAAAGGTGTTATCATATTTTATACTGCATTTGCCTTTATTGTAGCTGTGATCATAGCACTACAGGTTATGAAAAAAGGAAGAAGATCTGGAGCTATTCTACCACTTTGGAAAAGATGCAAGGGAAATGACACATGGTTTTACTTCTGTTAGAATATTTCAGTGTATTCTTTTGTAAAACCTTATCAAACATTTTTAGCCCTGTTGTGGTTTAGGTAGGTAGGCACTGAAGGAAGGAATGAGGTAAACAAATAGTTTGGGATCTGAGGGATATTTTGAACTGTAGAGGAAAATGAGGAGACAAGGATATTGACAGTGGTGGGAAAGCTGTATTGACCTTAAATCTAAGATCAAAGAGTAATAGTAGAATTGTTTTTTTAAAGGAAGGAAGGATAGAAAAGTGTGAAGAATATCAGAGGCTAACTCAAGAATGTCATGCAACTAGCAAATCACATAAGTAATCATTCTATGACTCTATACATAGTGAGGAGAAAATTAAGTATATAAATATAGTGCTGAAAAAGTAATGTCTTTCTTGCATCCATGAGTCCCCACCAAAGAATCAATGTCAACCAGCGACTACTGAAATTAATACCACTTATAAAAATACAAAATGTCTATAGCAAATTGGGAAAGAACAGATTAGAAAATACAAGCACGTTAGATTTTTTTGAGTTTGCTGATCATTATGGACTTCATTCTTTTGTACCTACAAGACTGGCAAGCAACATTTCAGAGTGCCTTTTTGTTTCATTTTGTTTTGTTTGGTTTATTTTTTGAGAAAGGGAGGAGACGAGAGGTAGCAGTGGTGGGCAAATTAAGTATTTATTTATGAGGTGAGTTTAACTGCAATTTGCAGAAAAATACTTGTGCAAATAATTAGACTATGTTTGAGTACCAAGAGGATAACAAGGAGACAAGCAAATGAAGCACGTATTTATCAAGACTAGATTATGTCAAAGCAGTCACAGCTTCTGATGGAAAAGGTAACAGACCTTATAAGCAGAGAAGCAGCAGACAGTTATCTTAGTTTCTGAAACTGTCTCATGAGAAAGGTGGGAAAACTTGATCTAAAAGAATCCATTGTATCTGGAGAATAGTTACCAGTGGTTCATTATTAAAATTCAAAGATGTATTGAGTGCAGTTCCTGATAATAACAGGTTAGGCCTCAATTTCCATTGATCTTGGATTGGAAGGTACTGAATTGGAAGCATTTCTTGCAGAAGGGAAAAATTATTAGACAAAAGTGTCAGATAAATTTTATTAGGGAAAATGAAATTGTAATTTTCATGCAGATTCTCATACGGTTAGGTAAAAATAAAACATAGGTAACAATCTGCTGTGCAGAAAAAAATACAGTACAAATCAAAAAACAGCAGTAGAGTGGTCGTTCATCACACCAGTGTGAATTAACAATATTGTAGTGTAACAAAAGGTGAGTAATATTTTATAGAAGATACATCAACAGGACACAGTATGACTTTCAAAATACATGAAATACATCTTCAGCTTTGCCCAGCTTTGATAAGGCCTTAGCTGGAGTATTATTTTTAGTGGGAGGAAATCCACACTGAAACAATGATAGCAATGCAAGGTCTTGAAATTAAAATGCAATGAAAGCTAGAGTATCTGTGCGTGTTTTTCTTCTAAAGAAGAGGAGATTGAGGAGGAACCTAGCACTTTTCTACTACTTAGGGCTTCTGCAAGAAAGAAGGGAAAATGTGTGCTGCCCATGCTGGGTAGAATAAGAATTAATGGATTCAAATACCAGGGAGATTTGGATTAGATGTGAAAGTTACCTTTCTAACAGAACAAATTGAATCACCGAATGCTTCCCCCTGGGGGTGTGTGTGTGTATGTGTGTCAGAAATGTTTAGATATCTCTTGGAAATAATGTATGTGCAAGATGGTTTTACCTTTAGAGGTATCCCTACTATTATGGGTGGCCTCTTGAAGTTGCTTGCAGCTTTCTGAGTCTGTGAATTGACATGAACTACATTATACTGCTATGAAGCATCTGAATGAGTGTTAAGATTGCCTAGAGGAATCTGTTCATGAGCTGGATGAGCAGCCAGGAAGGGGGTGAGGTAGGATTTCCTAGGACATGTTGAAAGAATTAGGAAAGAAAAAGTTGAAAAGGCACAGAACCATCCTTGTTGGAAATACCTATATCCCCACTATTTCACTACATCTGTGAAAACCAAGTTTCCTGATATTTGGTATTTCTGGTCTATCTTGTAAGTGTTTGTGAAGTGCATGACTAAAGTGTCCCATATGCTTCTATAGGTTTTCTACATTGGGAATTTCAATGTGTCAGCTTACTAGTGATCGAACGTGTTTAGTTGATGCATGCATCAGAGAGCCTAAGTAAAGTATATTATGTATTCATGTAGTTAATGGTAATATCATACTGTATACATGATTTTAAATAGAATTATTTACTAATTAAAAAAATTGAAATAGACGTTGCTGCCAAGATGAAATCAGTGACACAAGTCTTGAGTGGTACGTTTTGCGTTACTGTTTTCATGTGTCAAGAACATGGGCAATTGAAGCAGTAACTTCCATAGGAAACAATCCATGGCTAGCCAGAATGTTTTCTTTCCCCATCTTGCATGATGTGTGTACATGTGCATGCATATCTGTATTTGGGAAGGAAGGAGAAGGAAGACAGGGAAGGAGTTAAATGAATACAGATCTTGCTGGTTTTGATCCCTTGCAGGGGAAATGAAGTTTCCCATGTTTATTCTTCATTTAGAGCTCCTTTCCCACCAAGTTTACAGCCAATAAATATTATGAAACATGACACCCATAAGTTTTAGACTTATTTCATGTAATCTTTGAGTGTCATTTGCTGTAGCCATTTTGTGATAGTACTCTCTAATGGTCTGTCCAGAAAGGATTGAGTGCATTATCATTTGCTATTACCTTAGCATAAAATATTGCAGTCAAGAAAATGCCATTTTCTGAACCAAGTTGAGTTCTGATAATTTCCTTACAATTCTGGAGTGGAAAGCTGCCTTCTGCATCACGAAAGTCAAAGAGATGATGTCTGTGGAATTAAAGAAAAGAGAGCCTGGAGTTCTTAACATTTCTAGATTGTACATTAATAAAGAAATGGTGTATAGAAAAGCTGTCTAGTTTGTATCCACTTCTTTTTCAATAGATGGAAAAACCGGAATGTGTATTTTAACCATCTTATATGGAAAAGTACTAGAAGAACTTGATGCTGGAAAATCAGTCTGTCATGGTTTAAGCCCATCCTGTCAATTCAGCCATGCAGCCCTTGCTCCTTCCCCTCCTTTCCCCCCCACTCCCAGAAGCATGCAGAGGAGAATCAAAAGAGTGTAACTCCCACGGGTTGAGAGAAACACAGTGCAGTAACTACGGTATAACACAAAACCACTGCTGCTACCACCAGTAATAATAATGATAAGGGAAATAACAAGGGAAGAGAATACACCCGCTGACAGATACCCAGCCCGACTTTGGCAGTGATCTAGCCCTTCCAGGTAACTGCCCCCAGTTTACATACTGGGCATGACGTGCTGTGGTGTGGGATACCTCTTTGGCTAGTTTGGGTCAGGTGTCCTATCTCTCCTTCCTTCCAGCTTCCCTTCCTCCCTGGCAGAGCATGAGACTCAGAAAGTCCTTGGTCAGACTAAACATTACTGAGCAACAACTAGAAGCATCTTTGTTGTCAGCGCTGTTTCCAGGCTGAAAATCAAAACCACAGCACTGCACCAGCTACTAAGAAGGAGAAAAATGACTGCTACTGATGAACCCAGGACAAGTCTTTTTAAGGCCAGGTTGTATAGAGTCTTGGGTGGCAAGATTTAGTGTGTGGTGTCCCTGCCCATGGCAGAATGGTTGGAACTAGATGATCTTAAGGTCCTTTCCAGCCCTAACTGTTCTATGACTCTATGAGCCTGTAGTTAGTTAAGGATATGAAATAGACTGAATTGGGAGCATAAATGTAGTCAGCTACTGTGGCTGATTAAATAATATTAAGGATTTTGGCCATAAGCTCTCTGGATTCCTGTTGATACTTCTACAGCTAATGAAAACCTAATAGTTTAATGCATTGATTTATAGAAATGTAAAAGATTTGTGAAGCCACTTTTAAGACCTTTAAAGTGGCAGGCCAAAGTGAATGAAAATGTATCTTAATGCTTGGGGAGTAGGGTGCAGAAAGGAAAAATGAAGGGCTTACTTATATTCCAGCTAGAAAAAAGAAGAAAAAAAAAGAAGTGCATTTTCTCAGAACCATTGGGCTGATCACAGGAAATTGGTTCTCTTTGCTTCTTGCTTGAAGAGAATAAAGTTAGTTATTGATGATCACTGTCCTAAGATTATTGTTAAACTTAGTTTGAGGCATCATATAATACAACAAGGCCTAACATGAGCTAGCTGTGGAAGCAACTCTTGTCGGCTGGTATCACTTCAACAGAGAAAGCTAAAGCATATGTGTGGTCACAACCAGTCTTTGTCAATATCCTGTGAAAGTCTTGAATCGATGATCAAAGCAATAAAGTAATGCTGCATTGTAATATAACCTTTGGTTGAACTTTTCAAATTTTGATTTCCAGTGGTGATATGTTGCATAAAATTTAATTTCCTCATTGTCCCCATCCATTTCTTTAAGGAATGCAAATTGAAAATCCTGTGGAAGTTTGCTAGTGTCTCGCTACTACTCTGACATTGTTATTTACTAATTAACTGTTCCCTTTCAATTATTAACTGTGGGTTTCTTAAGTTGAATCTTCTGCAATGAATAATATTAAATGTATTTCAGTTCTGTGAGAGTACCACTTAGTATCTTCAAAGTACTAGATAGGCATAGCCATTAACTCATATAGTTACTTCTTGATTTACATTTAGTGCAAACAACCCTTGTTAGTTTTGTTAATACTGTATAAAAAACAAACATGGATAGCCTGGCACTGTTTAACAGAAAAATAGTTTGTGGCTTTGATTAAGTTCCAAAATACGGAAGTTAGGTCTGTCTGTTTTTGTGTGTTGCTGTTTTAATTTGCTGAATGAGTAGATTTACACATACTTGTTCAGAAGCAGGTATTATTTCTGGTTTGGCAGCTAACCTATTGTGATAAATTTATTTATCATTATACTAATTGTTACCCAGGTGGCTCTTTGCATATGTTTTCTCTTTTCCAAGTGTAGCACTCTGGATTTATTAATTTATTTAAATACTATATATGCAGTTTTTCAATATTGTTTGAAATTTTCTTGCCTTCTTAATGTCATCTGGAATTTTGTTACTGCACCGTCTGTGCCAGGTCATTAATAAGATTATTGACTGGTATTAGGAACATGGTAGACCCCATTACCAAGTCTTCACAGTTTGACAGTGAGCTATTGGTATCTGCTCTTGGAATATGGATTTCCAGCTTGGGTACTCCAACATTATTGTAACCTAATCTAATCTCCATTTCTCTACTTTGCTTGGAAGAGTGTCATGGGAGACTGAGAGAGTCTCACGGGTCTTTCTCAAAAGTGAAGCAGGACCTTACCTATTTTTGTCTCACCATCCACTATGGCAGTTAACTTTGAAAAGAAAACTAGATTGGCTTAATGGGAGTGATTTTTTACCATTTTTAACCAAGTTACAATTATTAATATAGAGTTATCTACTGTTCTTCATGCCTTTTCCTCTGCTGCTTTGTGTATGATCTTTTTGTATGTGCGTATGGGTTGGAGGGGTTTTTTTGGTGCATTTGATTAGTTTTGTTCAAAGGGAGATGCTAGAAAACCATAAACTTACAGAAAGCATTAGTAAAATCCAGTTTTGCTATTCTAGATTGTTCTGTCATAAAATGGGTACTAATTGTGATACAATACATATCAGGGACAGCTATTGTGAGGCTGGTTATCATGTTATTGAATAGCTAAACTGATATCTCATGTTTGGCAGGTTATGAACCTTTCTCTTGTCTTGAGGTTCTCATAATATAACCTAACAGTTTAATTTTTAGGTTCAGTAATGCTGTTTTGGCAAGTTAGCTATATTATAAAACTCATTAGCATCACATTATTTTGGACATTTTTTCTTTAAATCAAACTTCCTGTTTAAAGTTTCTTTGAATTGTAAAGGTATTAAACAATGTCTGCTATAATGTGTAGATTGTCTTGAGCTTCTGGGTGTGTGCTGGTATTATAAAGTGGGTATCAGGAGTAGACAAACACTAGTGAGATTGAAGGAGAAGGGTTTGGCCAAGATTCTTCAGGAGTGTCATGGGAAGGGCCTGCTTACTGTACTTTAAACTTGTGGGAACATAGTTATCTTTATAACCTGCTGTAAAATTTGGCTAAAATTGACCAAGAAACTTAAGATGTTGTTGGAGGAAATGAAGTTTGCTGTAAATAGGCCAATGAGAACATGTGAGCTGCAGGATTGAGTAAGACTGATTGAAAGACATTTTAAACAATGTGTTTAAACCTTGGTACTAGAGGCAAGAAACTATAGTTCCAATCTGCTGGAACATTCAGAAACTGGAGGATGACAAATTTCATTACTTTCTTTAAAATATATGTTAAAGAAAAGGTTGAACCTCTGCTAAATGGCAACTCATGCTTATTGAAACAGGCTGCCTAACATACGCGTGCTCAAGACACCCTGTAACCTTATAATCTTTTCTGCATTTGCTTTGAGTTGTTTTATACTTCTCCATCTAATAGATGGGAGTTTCAGAATTTACAAAGAATGAAGTTGCTGCCAAACTGACAATATTACTTTTGTGCAGGAGAAATTGCATGTCATATTACTAGCAAGGTCAAAGGTCCAAGAGCAATGACTAGCAAAATTCAGAAGCTGGTACATTCAGATTTTTAATATAAACTGTGTGTGCGGTGTAACAAAACTTTTAACATATTTACAATGCAGATCTTTGGTTTTCATGAAAGATTTGTTTTTCTGTAAAATGGTGCCAAGATCCATAACAGGAAAATAGTTGTCTGAGAAAAAAATTAGTAATTCTAAATTCAGTCAGATCTGTGTATGGTAATTTGTAGGAATTGCAGTTGTTAAAAGTATTGACATCTGGGTGTATGAATAAGAAAGTTCCATCCAATATCTGTGGTTACTTCTTTATACCCAGCCATAATTCTGTTGAAAAGGAAACAAATACTTTTAATATTTGTTCCAAACTTTTTGTATAACTGCTGAAACAATAAATGTCGAGTAAGTTATGGACAAATTTGCTGAAGTCCAAAGGAGAATGACCAGAAATCTAGAAATGACACTGGTGATATAAAGTTGAAGATTTTAGGTTGTTTACTTTGGAGAAAAGAAAAACAAGGACAGAAACGTGCTTTGGCAGTGGCAGTTGTAATGCTTTTGCCTTGCTGGGGATTTTGGCTGGTAGGCACAGTGTACTTCGTTTTATGGAATCATAGAACAACCTCGGCTGAAGGTACCTGGAAAAATCATCCTGTCCGACTTTTTTCAGGGAGTCCTAGGTGATTTTATCTAGCACCTTGCCCAACCCCATCTTGAAAGCCTCCAGTGCTGAGGACTCTACCACAACCCTGGGGTAGTTATTTCAGTGAACAGTAATTCTCAATGTAAATAATTTCTTTCTTACATCGAGATGAATTCTTCTGTATACTTCCTGTTCCCATGTGCTGCTGTGCCACCCTTGGTGCTGGCCTATGTGCTATCAGTTCTTAGTGCAGAAGGAGAATAGTGATTAGAAAGTGCTGTTGGGGATGGAGATAAAGCTGCTCCTATGCATTCACATCTAAAAAGGGGCAGCTGCTGCATGTGTGCAGTCTGAATATGATAAGGAAATGGGCTCCAGCAAGAGCAGACTAGATGTTAGGAAGACCTAGTGGTGTGAATGGATGAATACTAGCAATTCGTAGGATTCCCATCACTGGAAATTTTAAAGGAACAACACAGAGAAGCATCCTTCAAGAATACCTGATTGTAATTTTCTGTGATTGTAAAAGTGGACAAAGTGACCTTCCAAGGTTTCTTCTAGACTTTCTTTTGCTTGAATATAGTAATTTTTGATCTGATTAAGTTAAAAAAATGGAGAAAAGGAAAATAATATATATAAAACTTTTCCTTTCTTTCTCTGTCAAATTAACCATAATGTATAAATAGGATCAATAAATACCATTATATACTTTTACATATATCCTCAGTAAAAAGTAAAATAATTTTGTGTATACATCATCCATGTATTGACTAACAAGATTTAAAGTGCCTTAAAGATGCAAATTCTACTTACTGATCAATAATGAATTAAATATTAATTGTGATTGTCATATATTTCATTAATCTACTAAGTAAACATCTGTATTTTTTATATTTTTCTTTGCTTAGTTGTAAATTATTGAATATTTTAATATTTTCTTTAAAATAGGAAATACTTTAAATATAATCTCATAGGGCTTTAACAGAAGTGTAAGATATTGAAAAAAAGATTCTTCATTAATTCAATTTAGAATCTTAATGAAAACCTACGTAAGTATTTGTCTTAAGTATTTATATATAAAACCTATTTAAGTATCTTGTATAGATTTTTTTTTTCTTACAAGTTGGGGGAATTTTAGGCAATGTCTTGAGGCAATTTCTTAGTTCTGTGAGAAATAACACACAGCAGATGGAGGGACTCATGGGTACTTAGGAAACGTACTTTCCCGCAGTCATCAAAATGATTACATTGAAGTGGGATGAAAAAATGAAATTTGAATTAATTTAATATATCAATATATATTTTTCAAATTATATTTAAATCCCCTAACAGAGGAAATAAAGTGTGGCAATATGAATAAAAAACTAGACTACTAATATGCATTTTTATTATTCTGTTGACAGGTTATATATAGGCTTAATATTGCTTAATGTGATTGTCAAATAATTTAGTTTGAGAATCTGGTATCTTATAAATGTTTTAATATGGTTAGGGATGTGTCACTCTTTCTTTGCAGATCACATAACTCTGCTTCAAAATGCATTTGTCATTTTCTAAACAAAAGAAAAGAATAAAATAACATTTCATTATGTTAAAGAAACAAAGTATCTTGTATAGATTTTTTTATGTGTGGTGGCAAACATGAAACTGAATTACCCCTGTTAAATTGATCTTCTTTTGTTACCTTTTTTTGTAAAAATAATCTTTTTAGTGAAACTTCCTTAATTTGTGGTAGGGGCAATTTTTGTTAGAGAAAAGCTGTATTTTAATTATACACAGAATTTTCTAAGCATTTTAATAAGAATCCTGATCTGGCAGTTTATTAAAAAAGAAACCAAACCAAAACACTGTGCTGTGTGTTAGATTCATATTGATACTCACTGTGAGCTCTACCAGTTGTAATGAAATAAAAATCATGGCAGGAAGAGTGAAGTATTGCTTATCATAAGGCTGTCAGTCTCTATTGGATAGAACTTGTGGATTCCATCAGAGGTATTTCTGAAACTAATTTTCAATGCAGTTGTGCTATAGCAAGAGCTTCAACAAATCATACAGATGTTTTCACTTTTTCTGTAAAATCATATAAACAAATGGGGACAGTTCTGTAAATGTACTGAGTATGTAAAATTTCAGAAGGGATTCAGTAGAATTAGAAAAAGTTCAATTGGAAGGGAAGGCCTCCAGATGGAGCAAGACTGAGTCAAGATTGATTGAGTGGACTAGAGTCCATTAGCTTGCAAAAACAGATCACTGAGGAAGAATATGGTAATACAGGTATATAGTACCCAAAAGGGCATACAGAACAATGGATAAGTTATTAATATTTACAGGTTTTCACAATATGAGTACTAGAGCCATCCACTGGAGCTGTTAGGAAGCAGTTTTAGAATAGCCAAAGGAAAAAACTTTGTAGACAAAACTACACTGTGGAACCCATTATTAATGATTTTAAAAATCAGAAGCATGGATTTGTTCAAAACCATTTAACTTTAAGAAGCTGAGAGAATATCTGTGGAAAGACTATATTTGCCCTGTGTTAGTCTTCCAATCCTTGTTACTGTTCCAGGTGAGTTACTATGTGAACTTTCATTCTGGCCTCTTGAGGCTGGTCCTGCTCTTCATGTAGTATTTGTGTGAATCCAACTAACCAAGTAACTTCAAACCCAAACCCAATCTTTGTAACATTCTCGGGTGTCCAAAAAGTTCCATTAGTAATGGAGTTACACACGTGAGTCAGCCTCCCCTTAGTGTCAGTCTGTGCATGTAAAGTATGTTAAGAATAAAAAGAGAACACCCCGCAAGTAAGGTTGAAATCTGGTAGAGACTTCAGTTACCAAATACATGCAGAATATTCATAAACTCGATAAAAAAAATTTTTTTTTATCAGGTTTATTCACTTATTTTAGGAAAAACTGTTGGCCTTTAACTAATGTTATTTTGACCCATATAAGGACAGACACTACTACTGGTGCTAGATACTACCCAGAATGGCCTGGCGTATCTGTTTGCACTCCTTTTCCCCATATGTGCTAGCACATGGTCAAGATAAGAAAAGCAGATCATAAAGAAGCTCCTTTTGTAAAAACAGGTCGTTATGGTGACATTGGAAAACTTTCTGAGAACTCATTTCTGGAGTAATAAAATAACATTTTACAAAAAGTTTCTAATAGTCAAACTAACAGAAGTTACTGATATTTCTTAATTTTCCAGGCTGCATATTGTTTCTCTGTAATCTAATGAAAAAAATGTGTTCTAGAAAACCAAATGTTTTCTGATCTTGAAAGAAACTAATGAATAGCTGTACAGATATATATAAAAAATAAAAAAACATCAGTAACATATGTAATGAGCTTATGTTTTAAGTATTCAGAATCATGGTATGGTTTCATATTTGTGGTGCATGCTGTTATTGAATTAATGGTTCAGTGTCTCTGCTTTTTCATTGTTTCTGTCTGTGATGATAAAAACTACAGAAACTTCAGTGTTAAGAGCACTTTTTTCCTACAAATGTTTATCCTTGCTATGTTCTTGTTCTTTCTCTTATCGAATTTAATAGTTTCAGATCTCTTTTTAACAACTATTTGTCAAGCATTTGGTACAGAAGCATGTTTTTACCCTGCCTAGTTAATGAAGGTGACTGTAAACAAAAAGATGTACAATTCAAAGCCAAGCAGTGTTTCACACAAGGATGGAGGTGATAATAGCTTAATTCCTGTTTGATCTTTCCTGTCTTTGCCCTGGCTACTTCAGACTGACCTTGTCCGCAATCTGATGACCTCCGTATTGCGCTCAGCCATTTGGAAAGCTGCCCATGCCATAACTGGCCCTCAGGGGCTATCTGGGGGACCACTGATCCATTGACCCATGTCAAGACTGCGTTTCAGATCTGATCTACTGAGCTTCTGACATAGCTACATACTACACCCACTGTAGACAAAGCCAGTGGGGCACTCTGATTTTTTTCTACTTCTTAAGTGCCATGCGGTTTGCACTTGCTGTATGGAAGCCCAATTTTAGACCAGTCATTTGCTATGGAATACACTTCCTGAAGCAATTACACGTATTGATCCTTTCTTTACAAAGGAAGTAAATTCTCTAATTTAGTGGCTCAGTTTTTCTAAATCCATCAAATTGCCAGGTTTATCAGGTGTATTTAAGTCTCAACATCAAGTTTCACAAAAATAGTTGCATGCCTGTTTACAAAATGGTTAATGAGCTTAATTTTACTTCCTAGCATGTTGTGCTCAATTCTGCACTAGAATGTTCTGTTGTCTGCTTTAAAAAGAAAACAAATTCTTTGTTTAGCCATTAGTGTTACTTGTTTTTTCTCATGTGACTTGGAAGTTACAACTCCTTTGCTGTGTGTGGTTGCATATTTAACTCAACTGTGTTTAGCATAGCAGGTTCTGCCTGCAGAAATGCCGTGGTGAGCTAGCCATGGAGGTGTTAAATGCCATGTTCCCATCCTGTTCAGCACAGGTCTATAGGGGACACGTGTTTAAAGCAGTGATGATCCTGACAAGGAATTTAGTGCATACACAGACCTTGTAAACATGTGGAATTCCTTCTTTTTTTCCTCTTGTGTGTGTGTGAAGAAGAGAAATTATCCACAGTTCTTCCCTGTAATTATAGACTGGACACATAATTAAGTTAATGACCTTTTCATGAAAGAAGAATATTGATTTGATTCAGCTTTGACTGTGTGTGTTTGTTATTTTGTGTTTTTTTGTTTTGTTGGGCTTTTTTTTTCTGAATATGTGGTAAAACTCCAGGTATTTTAGAATTTACAGAAAGTTTATTCCAGGCATTGGATGGTCTTAGATAATAGCCTAAACATTAAGTTCTTAGACACTTTGTGTTAGAGAGAATAATAATAATATAACAGAGTTTTACATATTTGTAATTAATAATAATGGCACTCCTTTCACAACTGTAGACTGCAGTTAGATCAGCACTTTAAGATGTGGATTGTGTTAAAATGCTAAAGTAGTTTCCTCCGACTTCTAAACATCCTTGATCTGTTCTTTTCCACCAAATATTATTTGTACCATGTGATATTCATTACTTTAGCTTTATAAGTTTCTTTGTGCATAATATGCAATTAAAAGCAATATTCTGACTTTTTTTTGGTTTATAGCCTGTTGTGTCTTAGTTCTTTGCTGTGTTAAAAGCAGGGTAAGGATTTATCATATCTAAAGGCTTAAATTTTAGAAAGTATGAAAGAGGAGATTTCCCCCTTCTGGGAGGTGAGGAAGATGTGTGTGGGAGGATTTTGTATATTCTCTTTGCCTAATGCTATTCTAATAATTATTTTTTTAACATGACAAAATGCATCTTCTGACAGAATATATAACATGGCATTGTTTTTCATTTATCTACAGGAATTGATTCCTGAATTCTATTACCTCCCAGAGATATTCGTCAACAGCAACAATTACAATCTGGGAGTGATGGATGATGGAACAGTTGTGTCTGATGTTGAACTTCCACCATGGGCCAAAACCCCAGAAGAATTTGTTCGCATAAACAGACTGGTAAGATGTCTATCTTCTATTGTCTGTCAAGTAACATTTGTCTTGCAAGATTCTGCTGGAATAGTTTAGATCTTTGCTTGCAGTATATAGCTATTTATAGTTTATTTAGGACTATGGCCGAAATCATCTGAGGAAATGTTAGAAGTTTAGGAAGAAAAAAGTTATATAGTATTGCTCAAAAAGGTTTGAGTGTGGTTAAAATACTCAGGAGATCTTATCTCATTTGTATGTCAGCTATTGGGGTTCTAAAATCCTAATAAAATTATTGTTTTACAGAAGATAAACCTTGGAAAAGGTTGTTTAATCATATGAATGCTTTTCACTCTGATTACTTAAATGTAATTTTAGGGTTATTCTTAATTTCATTATTCGTTTAACTCCCAAAGATCAACGAATGCTTCAGGAACAAAGGTTTAATTTTAAATCTTCTGTCACCTCTTCAATTATTCCATTGTTTTGATATTTTTCAGACTGTTTTTTAGGAGAAAATAAAACGGAATACTCCTTTGCCTCCTTCATTCTCCAAACCTATATTACTATTTTCTTCACTGTTATGGCAAATCCTGTTGTTAGCAGTGTCTGTTTTCACTGTGCCCTCTGGGCAGCTTAGTGAATTACAGAATAGATGTTACAGTATCATTGTTGGTGCTTCAGCATATTCTCAAAGCTATTACATTAGGCTTTTTTCAAAAAAAAAAGGATTCTGCATCAGTGGCACTCAAAAATAAATAAATTAGAGAAGTTTCTTCGATGAATTTTGAAAAATGAGGCTGCACTTTTGGTGTGGTAGTCAGCTAACAGGGAAATACTGAATTAAGGCATGGAAGCTCTCAAGAAATTTTCAGATATCAGGCTTAGTTAGACTTGATAACGTCCTGATATTCCTAAATGAGAAAATGGAAACTGAAAAAGTTCTGTTGTTGGCAGAACATCAGACCTCACATTCATAAAATTGCAGAACAGTCACATCAGAAGAAAACTGTGATTTATATTATCAGAATGCTTTACACTGCACTTTTACTGGCGACATGATGCCATCGTTTTCAGAAATGTTATTTGGCCTAGGTTTCTGCAGCCAGTTGTAGGGTGCACCATCACTATACCAAATTAAGTTAGGTGAATTTAGTGGTTTGCTTCATATAGAAGTATGTGCAAATTTTATTTAAACAAGGTATGAAATGCAGTAACATTTAGCAGGACTACTTGGCAAACTATGTTCAAACACAACTTTGATCTTACAGTTGTGCTGATAGGTAGTAGGTTAGGGAGGAAGCCTGACACCTTCTTGAGCTTGGCATGTGTTGGTGATTCAGGATAACCCGAGAAATTAAAAGCTGAGTCCTTAAGCAGATTTGTCAAAGGCAGCGCGTGGCCTTGATCTCTCACAACTGTGGTATTCTAGCTTTTGCATAAAATAGAGTTCTCATTCTGTTAATTACAGATCTGGCTTTCCCCACTGTGAAGTTATTCTCTATCTCCTGCTTCCTCCTCTTCTAAGATTTTAGCTCTTAATTTTCTTCATTTCTAGCAGTGGTGCCAGTTTTTTCTCATCCTCACCTCTCTTTATGCTCAGACCTGCCCTTCCCTCATTCTGCCATCATTTTCCAAAGCCTTTGCTACTAGTGTCTGCCTTTCTTGCTGCTTTCTTTGATATCTCTCCCTTGTGCTATATTCTCAGAATCAGCTTCTATAGGAACATGCAATTTTCAAGTCTCAGATAATTGGGCAGAACAGCAATTTTTTAAGCCTGAAGTTGATTACAAAAGTAAGAAATAATTTACCAAGTGACAGTATATTAAAGGGTCAGATGTCATCCCTTTTGATGACACTATGTCCCTGATACTGTTGCTACAATTCAGATACCAAGTTTTGGTCAGTCTGGTAGCATTAATTTTAAACCTCTGTGCCAGTGATTTGTGTTAACTGCTCTGTGTGCCATTGTTAACCTTAGCATGGTGGTGCTGGTCCTGTTAATGGTGGTATGGATGATGCCTTCTGTAATCTGCCATTTTTGCAGTGGAATAAAACTGAGAAAATTACACGCAAATATTAAATTGCTTTTTCTTATTAATACTTAGTGGATTGGATGCCATCAGCATGAAGTCAGCATTGTTTTATTTTTGAGTGGGTGTTTTTAGGAAGAATGCTTAAAGCTCAGTTCTTCACTATCAAGAAAAGCTTGCTACAGTGTAGCATGGGCTGATTCATCCAGTTAATACTTCCTTACTGCTTCCTGGTTCAGACAACATAGTGATTATAGTATTTTAAGTGCTCATTTTGTAAGCTATCACACAGAGGTATTTTTTCCTTTTGCATTTTGGTTTACAGATCTTACATAATGATTGGAGCTCATGAAAGGCATACTGCTTTGATCTGTGACCTTTTTGTGGTGCTAATCGGGTTCCTGATATCATTATACCTTGCTCATTAATCATATTTCCTGCAGCCCGTCAGCCAGCCAGACAGCCCAAGCCGCCTCTTGCAGCCGTATGTTGGCAGGTTTCTGCTTTTCCAGATTATTACAGTGTGATACTTTGGCTTCTCATAACCAGACCCACATCAAGCTGTGTGCTACAATTAAAGTCAGATGGTCCTCAGGTTGAGCAGGGATATACTGTTGCAGCTGTCTGTCTTTCTGGAACAGACCAGCGCAGAGAACAGATGATATGTAGGACAGTGCATAATAACAGCTTGTACTGTACTGGGTCAATAGCAGGGGTTCAGAACATTAATTGACAGACTGATAGCTGATTTAAAAGTGATTCCCAACCTATTTTTAATTCTTTAAAGTATGTAGTTTAATTGGAATAAATCGCTGCATGTCCTCTGTGTTTGCTCTGAGAGAAAAAGCAGAATGATGTATAATTAAAAAAGGGTTTTGATTGATGGAATGTCATGATGAGCTAAATGATAGCATCAGGATGTCACTCTAAGCAATACAAAGAAACGTAAAATGCATGTATTGCTTCTGCATGTAGTTGGTACTTTGTATTACTTCATGATAGCACAATCTTTTAAAATGGCACAAATCAATGGGGGGATTTAGGATATTTTTCTCTGAGACAGCTTACAGTTTTATAGAAAAGTCTCTGGGATCTTACCATTCTGAAGCCATATTACACACCTCTAAAACTCTGTACTGTATTTATTGCCACAGACTAACTGCTAAGATATTTGAAAACTATTTTCCAGTTTACAGAGATGAATTTGGCAATAATTGTTTTATTGTATAATTCCATAAATTTTTATGCATGTGTGTGTGTAATAAGAATTATAGTATTAGCTTAATAAAAGAAAGTAGTAGCTTAATAAAAGAAAAATCCACAAACTTTTAAATGAGATAATATTATAATCCCCCCCCAAGAAAACAGAAAGTTCCCAAATGCAACATAATATTGCATCCTTACTTTATTATTTCAAGTTCTGATATCTTATGGCATGAGTATGTGAGCAAATGGGAAAATGATAACTTGTTCTGATATCTAATAAAAAGAAAAATGCCCAACAATTTTTGGTTATCCCATGCTTCCGAGAGACCTTGGGAAAAACAAATGGGAATTAAGATGCCGAAGGAAGAGTATAATGAGATAGATGTGCAGATGCAGAAATCTTACGCAAAAGCTATAGCAGTAGTTGTCAGACACTGAAATAGATGTATCCTTTTAAACTTAGATTTTTCTGGGGTCTTTTGTTGGCTTCACAGTCTTCCTTATGTTAACTGCCCTCCTTTAGAATAGTTTTCTGGTTTAGAAATTTAAATTCACTTGTGGAGCTAGTGATAATTACCCATTAAAGATGACAGAAATTTTAAATACCCATCTGATCATGCATAGCAAAGTAGACATTCACAAAGGCCAAGTGCAACCCAAGTTAAAATTCCACACTTCCCTCTGATAGTTAGGAAGAACTAAAAATCCCAATAAGGCAGTTCTGTTTGTTCTAAATATTAAAGGGGTCTATTTTGTCCTGTAATCGAAGAATGGATGTCTAAGTAGGTAAGAATTAATATAAAACTATTAATCAACTAATAATAACTAAATTTCACACAGCTCTGATGAGCCTCAGCTTTTTGAGAATTAGATTTTTTCAATGATAATAAAGTTGTTGAGGTCTGTCAAGACAGCTTTCCACAATGTATCTCAATTTAAGTATTTTATTGCTTTATTGCACAGTTAGTCCTTTCATGATTAGTGGTTTATCCATTTGATTCAGTGCTGGGGAAAATGCAAGACAAATTAGAAAAGTGATGAAATTACTGTGTTGGATTGAAAGTTTTGAAATCCAATTTCCAAATAATGGAAAAATGATTGGAAGCTAGGATGCTTTCTGAAACAAATGAAATGCTTAACTACATAAGGGTACTATACACAGAATTTATCCTGGCATGTTGAGGAAAATGGAGAGGAAGGAAAGGTGAGCCAGTTATCTTAATACAGGTTTTAGTGCAGAAAAATGAATCAGTATTAAGAACTACCAGTTGGTAGGAAAGATCTACATTGAGAATGAGAGGATCATTATTGGTTGGTATGGAGCATTACTTTTTAGCTCAGGCTGTTCCACCAGAAAACTGTGAAAAACCAAATTCCATGCCAGCTGCACATGAGCAGTACTTAGAAAGGCAGTTTTTCTGTCTTCGCACTTTTATGTCCATGGAAAATGAGCAGATGAAAAAAGCCCCAAAAGTTGGTTTTAAGAACATTATGCTACATTCAATCTATTAAAACTTTATTAGACAAATAAAGATGTTGAAGCAGCAGTTAAGGCAGTGCCTGTAACTTGGAGTGTACTGGATTTTTGCATTATTTTGGAAAAATATCTCTATGGTATTTTTCCTGATTCTACAGCTGTGTATTTACAAAGTGTGGAACCACTTTCTGTAGCAAGTGCTATAGAAAATCATGTGGAGATTAACTGTGTGAATCAAAGCTCACAAGTGCAGACTACTAGCAGTAGGTTGCCAGATCATTAGCCACACTGCTCTTAATAGCTTACTTGTTTAATATGTTAAAAACATTAGAGAGCAGGAAAAAAAGCTGAAATGAAAACTGGGTTAACTAGCAACATCAGAGTTGTTATCTGTGCAGCACCTACTTTGAAGCTCTAGTTAGCACAGGATTGGATGTAGTCTTAAAAAGCTGGAATGCAGATTGGTCTGTGTACACTGCATGAAGAAGATGCTTCTGGCAATTTGAGTTGACACAAAATGTTTACAGTATTTGAATGTAGAATAGAGAAGAATCAAAATCATAGTGCTGTGAGCTCTTCGCTTAGGTTGGGCTCTTCTAAATGGTTCTGTTGGCGTGTTAGATATCTGTTTGTCTGGAAGAGATGTGATAGATCGTGGTGAAAAAGGAGGAGAGTCTTGATACTAGTTCTTTCAAATTCTTCATTAAACATACATGCAATTGAAATGTTACTCACATTGTATTTCTGTTGTTTGGTGATTTCTTGTGTTTTTTCTTTGGAAATTATAATCTATATGTAACATAAAATTTATACAATAGTATCTGAAAGGAGGATATCTAGTAACTCCACAAGCATTTTAAATTTTAGATAAAAATCACTGACATAAGTTTATAATAGCAAAAGTACATTTGATAGTAATCTGTAACTTTTTCTTGGCAAATAGTTATATTTCTATGCCACGTGTGTGTGATGCATTTAAAATAGGTATATATTTAAATATTACTACTGACTAAGTGCATCTTAAAACGCTATGCTGCATTCATTTTATGTTGCTTTCAAGCTGTGATTATGGAAGATGGTTTGGGCAGGAGGTAAGGCTCTTTGTATCGCGCTAAATAAACATTTCCATTCATAGAAGTCTCAGAAACTTAACAGTCTAATCCAGAAAATTGTCATTGCTATTTTGCTTCAGCAAAGTCATGTGTGAAAGTCCAGTCTGCTGATATATATGAAATACAATATTCATGTATTTAAAAGTTTGATATTGTTTAACACAGGATTTTCCCCTGACCTATGAAAACAAGGCAGTCCTGGGAAGCACAGCAACTGTACTGTATAGGTACTTAACAGGCAGAGAAGCACAGAAAGCCCCTTAAACGCTTGAAGAAATGTGGGATGGTGTGTAAATTTAAGCAGCAGGGTTCCCTCTTTTCTCAAAAAGTGCTTCCACAACGACAGTGTGAAGTTTTAGGGATTGTCTGGTTTTCCCTCTCAATTTATCCATTTGGAATACCAACATTGGCTTAAAGCTGTTTGGTTTGCACCTGAGCTAAGTGGTGTATTGGTATAATTGTGTTACTGTACTACTTACACTAATTTCTTAGCAACTCAGCCACATGTGTAAGAATTCCATCATCCGAGTTTGACACTACAGGATTTTTTTCACTGTTAGAATTACTTACTAGAATTTAGAACCTTTATTGTCTTTCACACAGAAATACTTGTGTGTAGGCTAGAATCAAGAAATACTGGATAATTGTAAGCAATCTTTTGATTTAATTATGTCATGTACAGATCTGATTAATAACATAGAAAGGGAGAGGAGTCAGACTTTCATTGCATATTTTTAAGCATCTTACTCAGATCTCATATGAAGGTAAGTCTAGAATAGTATCTGTAATATTAACATAACCACACAGATGAAATCAGTGTGAATGAAAACCTAACTTTTGGGTATTCCAGAGGGAAAATACAAGGATCATTCAGTTTAAGACATTTTTGAAAAGTAGAGAAGAAATATTTCTAAAGGAATGTGATATATGGCCTATTAGAAAAGATCCTGAAAATCTCAGAATGAACAAAAGTAGACTAATTATTCTGTGTGCACAATTGAATCTGTGCATATAAGAATAACTTAGTTTTATTGAAGTGCCATCTAAGATATATGGTCAGAAATTCACATTTATTTAAATCCTGTTCTCTTGGAATATTGGTTTTACTAATTTTCAGGTATGAATTTTTATTGATTTAATTTGTAAAGGAGACTGCTATACAAAAAGGGTCAAATATAGTCAAGAATATGAGGGAAGTAATGAAAAGTGAACTTGAGCCATGCTTTTGAATAGAAGCTGGCTTAATAACTCTGAAAGTATTCAGTTTTGGTTTCATAGTACATCGAAATATGCTAATATTAGAAAATGAGGTTTGGATAAAATATATAATGGAATACACTGGAGGTATGCGTCTGTAGGACAAAGTTACTATATAGTAAAAAGTAAATGTGATGGTGTAAAGAAACTTTTTTTTGCATTTTCAATGAAAACAGGAACCCAGGTAATGTATTGCTGTTGCTAGCAAAAAGCATTGAGCTTATTTAAATCCAATCCAGATATGTGAATATTAAGGGAAAGCAGAGTTTGTAAAATCTACTTTTAACATGGCAATACCCTCAATTACATCTTGTTTGTGATTCTTACCATTGCTTTAATCTCTGCATGCAAGTTACTTTACTGAAATTACAACTAAACTCAGGGCTTTGAGACTGTAAGGAGAATAAAAAAAAAGTCCACACATGCTTGCATTTAAATAATTTCTGAAAGTCTGATAGATGCCAGTCTTCCTGAATGAAGAAAGCTTAATGAAATAATGGAATGTTATTTCCTGCCCAGTCTGTCTGTATTTGCTATTGTGGAAAAAGGTATTAAAGAAACTGTGATGAAAATTTGCCAGTCTTCATAATTAAAAATAATTAATGTTATCAACTAATTCTAGCATAATTCTCTCATATTTTAAAAATCCCCACAACCTATCCCATTCTAAAAATAGTTTACATTACCTGCTGATCATTATGACACTACACAGTTATCTGTAATTCATCTATCTTTGTGAAGTCTAAAGAAGGTGAGCAGGAGAAAACTAAAAACTACAAATATTTTAAAGCAGAGCAAAAGGAAACAAAAAAGTAGTAGTAAAAAAAGCCAGGATGGATGTACAAGAGCCAAAAGGAAACAAAGCCTAAAATAAACTGTAGACATTCAAGAGACTGATGAGAGATGTAGATTTTCTGATAGGGTAAGAGAATTTATTATGGCCAAGATAAATCTTAAACCATGACGGAGAATGATATTGGAAAGATTGTAAAAGGCCAAAGGATAACACAGTTTAAGCATATTAAAAAAAAAAAGAAAACAGAGATAAATTTGTTTTCATTGGAAAAAGTTGTTTGGAAGCTATATAGGCAATTAAATTTGCTTTCAGCTCTTTTGTTGTTTCATGTTGTACAACTGGTGTTTGAAAGCAAGTCCATGGTAGACATTAAAGTTATTACTGTGTGAAATGAAGTGGGAAACAATTGTGTTGGAGCCATTGCCCCATTTAACAGGTGTTCACTGAATGTGGCTGTCTTCTGTTTGTCTGTTCTCTGAATGCTCTGCCTGGGCACTCCCTGTAAACAGTGTTCTGAGGGATGCTGTTTAAAATGCATAGAGAATTTTGATTAGTGTGAAAAAATTGGATCACAAGGTCAGTATAAGTAAGGGAGAAGTTTGAAAGCAGTGGCAGTTTCTTACTCAATTTATTGAGACTTGTAGTCTGTGATTGGAAGTTGCTTTGCAAAGAAATACTGCAACTTGCTCTTCCTGTAATGTGATCTCACGATGATCAGGGATTCCATACAAGAGAATGTGTGGTGAGAGACCTGATGGGATATGGTGGTGTTGGATTTGTTTCAGTGTTATCTAAAGTTTATTTATAGATCATGCATGAAAATATGTTGCTAAATTTGAATTTGATGGATAGTTTGTTCTAAATAAGTCTTTGTAATAGAGTCAGAATGTAAAGAAATCTCCATCCTAAGTGTTGGAAAAGAAAGAGATTTTGATAACATTTCTCCATGTGGACCTGTGGAGAAATAAACTGAGAATTTGTGATCTTCAGCTGAAGTAGAGGAAGGGTTGAGAAAACATCACCATCTGTGCCCTACACAGAAGTATACAAAAAATGTCAGCTGAAGCTTTGCTTTCAGTGCCATTCCCTGGCAATACTCCACTTTTTTAAAGCCTGGGATGAGGAACAGTAATGTTGCTAAAACAGCTGTGGTACAGAGAAAGCTGATGACAATGATATGGAGGTAGGAAAAACTCTTGTTGGAGGAAAGAGTTTCTTATTCCTAGAGAGATGAGAATAAGAAAGAATGTAATAAAAGCATACAGTAATGAACAGCACTGAGAAGATGCATCAGGAAACTGTATTCCATGTTTTGTAAATGAAGATGTAAAGCTTGTTCATGAAATGAAAAATTAAAATTTGCTACAAAGTAATATTTTTCAAAGAGTGTGTAGTTATACTCAGGAATGTCATGTGTAACACTGGGAACAAGGGATTATGGACATTAATACAAGTAAAAAGATCTGTAGGTTGTTAGGCAGTACAAAATTTGTAATCTGAAATACAAGATCTTGCATTCAGTGATTAAGACCAGCTCTAGAGGAACATACGAGTTTCATGAGGCAAACAATACATCACCTTTTCTTGCTCTAATAAGTAGAAGTTTATTGCGCATATCAAATTAATGCTGATTTAGTCCTGTACAACAGATCTTCTGGCTTTATAGACAGAAGAATCTGAAGGCATAGTTCCAAAGCACAGAGGACTTGCAAGGCTGTAGCTAAGGTGAATCCCACATCTCTTCTTCCTATCCTTCACCACATTTCCCCATGTATATCTTTGTTCAGGAGCAAGTATTTGTGTGACGGTACTTTAAACTAGATCACTGAAATTATATGAAAAAGCCTTATTTCTAACCTAGGTTGTTATTTTAATGACCTGATTTACAATATTGCTCTGCTGGTGGTAGCATCAGCACAAATAGTGTCATAGTTAGCTGTAATGCCATGCAAGTACAAACATTTTGGAATGGAAATTTCTTAAGCTATTTTCTCTGTCAAAGTTGGTATCTCATTAAAGTGCAGTCAGCAGTGTGGACTTGTAGAGCTAAACAAGCTCTAGTTAGCTGTGTTTCTGATATTAGTTTAACTATAGCAGCACAGTGCTCTGCAGGGAGTATCATACTGCTGCTTGAGGAAGTGTAGTGTCAGGCTCGTGATGACTGTGCGCTTTTGCAAAAGCAGTGGGTGGAAACTGATGGAAAAGGTTGCTGCACCCTAGCCCATCTGCTCAGCATCAGCCTTCTGCTAGATGTTCCCTCACATCTGCCAGTTGTTACCCTTTGATTGGAAGTTCAGGTGTAGCCCTTTTGGTTTAAGGAGAGGCCAAACTATAGGCCATCAGTCAAGTAGGAGAATGTATTTAGCAAAACAAATGCAAGCTTTTGACAATCAAGGTCATGCTCACCCCAGTAATAAATGTACTGGGCAGCCAGTTCCTTTGGTCAGATGGTTGGTCCATCCTTAAAGAATGAAGGACTGTGAATTCCTTTTCCAGTTTCTCTTTTTAAAGCAATTCAAGCAAACCCAAATCTCTTGGGTTGAAATTTTATTCTCAATCTTTATTAGTTAAAAGGGTGCACATGCTAGCTGCAGGGTACCCCTTTAAGTACTTATTTGCTGATCTATTGAACTGCATTAGTAAAATTTGTGAGGTATATAGCCAACTGCACAGTAATAGCCAATAAAAGATCAGTTTTTATTTCCTTATTTCTTTCTCTAATGGCTACAAATACCACATACTTGGCTTTTTAAACCGATATAATAGTTCTTGTTTTGAAGCATGAAAATTCTGTCTAAAGTAGAGGACCATTAGTAAAAAACACCAGAGCTAGAATTTCTCATTCTTGTGCTCACCTGACCATTTCCAGGTTGGTTTAGCTAGTTTAAAAGAGTTTTAGCTGTCTATCTTGGTCAATTTGACTGAAATATGTTAGGGAGTCCTCATTTGCTAATGTCTGTAGCAGCTCTGAGGCATAGTAGCTTTTGGCAGAGGGGAGCTTTAATGAACAACAGAAGGCAGGTATATTTTCCATTAATGTAGCTGCTTTGTAGGAGGATATTGCACAGTATCTCTATAGAAAGATGCTGTTTAAATGGCTCAAAGAAAGCTGTAGAACCAAGCTAGCTTAGCTTCTTTCTTTTTGGAAGTTTAATTTCTCCATCTTAAATACTAAAGTTTCAAAACAAATTTCCAATATACTAATTACATGAAATCTGTCTGTCCCTCTGCATTTTTTGCCTTTTAATTTTGAAATTTTGTTTTCTCTTTTTATTTAGGTAGACTAGTGTTTTTAATAAAAAGCAACAGCTTGTAAAGCAAGATTAAAGATATTAATACTAACAGAAATGTAACTGACATTCAGATAGGTCACAAACAGACAAAATGCTGCATAAAGTGACATCACATATACTCTTGTGAGGTTGTTCGTGTTTGTCCCTGTCCAGATGGATAGGATTTCTCTAAGCTACAGTTTAAGAAAGAATTTTGGATCTGTTCCAAATTAGTTGCTAGTGAGAGTTGAACCAGGCTCATAAAAACATGAAAGGTTCAGCAGCATGTGAGTAGTTTAGAGGAAGCTGATTAAAAAATAGTAGGAAACTCAAGTGGGTTTAGTTTTGCAGTGTGTAGAATGAAAGTAATGTTGGGTGATTCGTTTGTAATAACAGATACAATATTCTCTGTTGTTTAAGAGAGAGAAAAAACCCAAATAAACAAACAAACAAAAAGCCAACAAGAAAACAAAACAAACCTTGTGTAATTGTTTTAGGGATGTTCCAAACTGTATACCTAGAATAAAACAGTTCAAAGAATCCCGTTTCTAAAAGCGTCTGAAACAAATATTACAAGCCTATAGCAGAAGAGTCTGTAAGGGCGGTGAAGCCTCCTAATTGTTACTGACATTATCTCTTGCCATCTGCTTTCTGAGGCAGAATAAGAACTTTGTAATGGGGATTAGGAATGGAGGATGGTGAGAGTGTGCTCCAAGAGTTGCTGGAGTGTTCTCTGCTTTCATAATAAATCATAGAATAACTTTTTGAACACCAGGTTTTTAATATATGTTGCCTGAACTAACATAAATAAACTAAGAATTAAATTCTGCTGCATGTTCTGGTAGGGCTATTTTATTTACAGTCAGTTAATTTATTGAATCTTCCTTTAAAGATACTGAAAGTACATGGAGCAGCCATACTGCAGTGGACATGGATGGCTGCACTGTCAATATCCTCCCTTCAGATTGATGGGAGCACATCATGCAGGTACACCCTTGGGCTGTGTATTCACCAGAAGTAAGCTATGAATAAAATCCATTCCAAAGCTGCATACAGGCATATCTCACATGCAGAGCTTTTTTTAAGTCTAGTTTTACTGCTAATGTGGACAGATCTGAGCCATTCACAGATTTTTAGCAGACTGTGTTTCTCTCTGGTTCACACATGCTTGTTGAACCCTGTTCCAGTTGCAGTTTGCTCTGTATGCATTAGTGGTTTAGAGTAAGTTTAGAAGAGATCAATATTCAGATTAATTCTTTAGGTTTGGATGTTTCTCTCCCAGATTCAGCTAGAAGTTACTATTTTATTGTTGTAACCATGGGTGACCACTTAATGGAAAACTTTGCACTGCAATTCCTCCCATGGGGCATGTTATCTAACCTTATTATGACTCGGTTTTAGGCCCTTATACTCAAGGTGCAAGCAGTGTGCTGACTTCTGTTGTTTTAGCTACCATTTCAGTGTTGTGGTTATGTAAAAGACTGCCATGAGCTGGACTGTACACTAGAAATTAGTAAATCCCGTGTACTTGGGGGTCAATTTTATTTCTGACTAGATCAGTACAGTATGTTAGCTCAATTTTATATCTGATACTATAAATCCTGATGACTTTGATTTGATTTATACACCTTTCTGCTGCAGCATATATAAACATTTTCGTCAATTTGATTGAAGTAGTGATGGGCATGCATGCTAGGGGATCAGATAAAACCACCTGGCAAGCTAGGTCTTGCAATGGTCTGCCAGATGGCTATCTCTGTTCTATGTTAGTTTTCTCACTTCTTTAACAAGAATAAGTTCCAATGCAGGAAGAAGGTAAGGAATGTATTCCATGGGTATTCCACAGGGTTCCGTAAAGGTGGATGTATCTTTCTTAATCACACATCTTTGAAAGATTCCCCCCTTTTACCATGAAGTTCAGGATATTATTAGGAGTGAGAAAGAAGATCAGGTGGGGGGTGGGTGGTAAACAACCAAAGTAGTCTTCAGAATTTATATTTGTCAGGGGCCACTTATGAACTGCAATATGTTGCAAAATACTACATACTGTGGCTTTCAAGTCCAAAGATTGCTTTTTACAAAGAGGCCAGAGAAGGTGGCAGCATATAAAGAGTGAAAGAGGAGTTTAGTGACAGAAAATTGTAATAGAGGCAGAAAGCAGAGAATTTCAGAAGAAACTAATGTGAAACTACACCAAGGAATCACAAGTGACCAGATCAGTTCTTCTGGAGATTTTTATGTCAGTATCTGTAAATACAAAAATGACAGTGATATGGGAGGGACTGATAAATGAAGACAGCTTTAAAGTCTCCAGTGATTACATGTGGATCTTGATTCAGGAACCTGAAATGAAATCTTAGTGAGATCTGATATCAGATAGAATATTAACACAACCCCTTTGGTCTCCACAGAGGACTCATTCCTGCAGTATCTTCTTTTTAAAAATGTGCAATTTTTGTAACATGTAAGTATGGGAAATATAAATGCTGATATTAATTTTAACAAGTATATTTTGAACATAAAACATGTCATGATAGCATTAAAAGCTGGGATTCTCAGGAAAATCCTTTATGTAATCTTACCAACAGAATGACTGTTTCAGCCTCTTACATGTTTTACATGCTGTGAAAACACTAAAAGTGATAAACATGCAGTCATTTAAACAGTAGTTTAAAAACTAAGGCCACCTTGCCAAAATGTAGAACTTGATTTGGGGATACCATGTAGTATGATTATACCAGTACTACTTTCTCAGTGCATTTGCTCATGAATGTGGCCTTTTTTTTTTTTCAGATTGTCCTTTGAAATTCTGTTTGGGATTCAAAATGTAAGGATCTGTGAAATTAAAATTCTTCTTTTCAGAAGATGGTTGTATTTCTGTAATACCTTAGTGTAAAATCATCGTGGTCTTCATTCATGGAAGAGCTGACTGAAAGAAAAGACAGTTTTAATATGGTGCTTAAGAACAGAACTGCCCCTTTCACTTATCTGATCACTTCATGCATGTTAGGTTTCTATCTTTCAAGCAGTGGGGTGTAAGCAAATTTCAGGAATTTTTAATGTTCTTGGAGTAGGCTGTACATTTGTGACTCAAGGATTAGTAGATAGAGGGTAAAACCTCTTAATTTGGGGTCGTGAATGCTTAGTGGTCATGTGCTGACCTTACAGTCATTACATGTTTGAATTCACATCATTCAGTTGTTTGCTTTGGTAGCTGAAGGGCCTTTTTTCTACAAAGCCAGCAACAGAAAAACATTAGAAAGTGCACTTTGGTTGCGAATTCCTTCAGAACTGTGACTCTACATCACCTGCTGCTTTGTGGCTTTTAATGAGTTTAGAAATCAACTGCAGATTGCATAGATACTTTTTTTAAATGCAATATTGTGCAACTAAAGTGGTCCTTTCTTCCCTTTTTGTAGGGTTTATGGAATAAGTTTATGAACTTCAACTACTCAAAAAACAAAACTCAAACTAAACCTGTATGCCGTGGATACATTTTTGTTTAGCTTATGCCTTAACATGTAGCCTCTAACTAAATGATTACATGCTGTTATTTTGCTGCTAGCTGTATTCAGTCTACAAATGAACAGGGCTCACATAATAAGTTCGTCAGTGTTTGCTTTTACATTTATATAGCTTCAAACCCTATTTATTGCACACTGTTGGAACCCTATCCTGAAGACAGAATCCTACTTGGTCTTCTCTTTAATTTTCAATCTGTAGTACCTGAATCATCCACAAGCATTAATAAGATTACCTTTATATGACCTCCATGTGATGAGGAAATTGTATTATTTCTGTTTTATAAATGCAGAAGAGGTTAAAGATGATCTGTCATCCCTGCTAATTATGGGTGTCTATACCGAAAGTAGTAGGAGGTGACATTTTTCAGAGTATTAAACATTCTATAAATTCTGAAAGAAAAGATATTTCATTTGGATCAGTTCTTGCTTGCTTTGCAATTCAGCCCTACAAATAGTTGTGTTTGTATAACTGGGTATCAAGAATGAGTAGCTAAAAGTAGTGCGACAGGGCAGAAACCACTTTGTATTCAACTAAATACTCCCAAAAATACAGATTGACTAAGTATTTGTAAAAATGTTCATATAGTTACCTAAAAATTAGATGGCAGTCCTGTTGCAGGGATGAAATCCAGCTGTCTGGAAAAAAGTTGAGTTTAATGCAAAAGTATTTTCTTTCTTAAATGTCTTGATAAATAACATAACCTCTCTCCGTGGAAGAGGAGACATGAAACTCTTTTCTGTTGTTTTATGGGGTCCCAATGTGCAAAAGACTGAGGGGCTCTGATACAAATCTTACCAATCTTTCCATGACACAAAAACATGCCCTGGATCTTTAATATTTTTTGTTTGTTTACATGAAGATACCAATTTATTTATGTATGCCCAGTCTGACTCTTTGGCATTCCACGAAATTAAAGGGAAAGGGAAGGTTGCTCTGAAGGCCAGTGTGCTAACAAAGTGCATTTCCAAAAAACTGACTATGATATATATCTGACAAAGCTGACAAAGGTATAGTTCCATATATATCCAAAATCTGACAAAGGTATATTTCTGATAATTTTAAAGTCGAATTTCATCTTGCATATTATGTTTCCTGTGTCTTGCTCTTAAACTAAGTGCTCAACTTACTAACACGCAAGAAAACACAGGTAAATATGGCTTGATAGGTCTTTTTATTATTATTATTTTTGTCCTTACAGAGTATGTGAAGTTGGTTTGTTTTGATGGAATAAGGTGGGAAAGAATTGGTTACATGTTTTCAGAAATTTCAAGAGAGACCAGAAATTAATTTTAGATGAGAGGGGATGGATGTTTTGGATGGATCTGGATGGATTTGGATGGATGGATCTGGAATTTATCGCTCAGAATAAGTAATGTCTAACAGGGCAAAAGGAGGGTACTCTGAGACTTAGGTTGTCAGTTGCATGTTTTTTGGATGAGATCTATTTTATTGCTTAGAAGTATTCTGTAGGCTTCTATTAACAGCCACAAACACTGGCAGAACAGAGGAATTGAAAAAGGTAATGAATCTGCCAGACCTTGCTTACAAAGGTGAATGTTCCACCAGAAATCACAATACTCTGGAATTCCTGATAGTTCCAGATTTTCAGTTTTGTCAGGAAGACTTTTTACCAGCAGCAGTTGAGAGGTCAGAACTGTTTTAAAATTCCCAAGGTCTGTTTCTGCTGCAAAAGAAAAGATCTACGGCGGTGACTTTCCAGCACTTTTTTTTTCCTGGGACCCCATACAATTTTCTATTGAAGGTACATTTTCCTGTATAACAAATTTAAGCCAACTGACAGTAAGACAGGAATTTCCTCAATTACCCTTTGTGATCTTTTAGAAGTAGTCTGTAGACCAACGGCATCTGCAAACCACAGGTTGAAACCCACTAATTTAAGGAAGTGGCAGTAGTTAATTGTTCATGTGTTATTGTTAAAATGAGCATCAGTTCAGTCTTGTGATGAACTGCCTTTTTGCTGTAACTAGTGATTATGGTTTTGTAGTTGTATAATTGCTATTCTAATAGAGGTAACTAAGGTTAACAACAGAGATAAGTAAATATCATGGAATTATTTCCTGCCTTTAATCCTGGTGAGATAGAAAATGTATGAACAAATCCCAGCAAACCTCCAAAATTATTATGCCCTGAAGGAGGGTATTTGAGCTTTACTAATATAGGACAGATTGCATGTCAGATAAGCCCTAGCAAACATAACTTTCAGGTGATAGTTTTCACAGGATTACCCTATTAAAACTTGTGCAGTGTTTCAGACATATAAGGAGCTATAGGAGCTTTTATTAACTGTCATAATTCTAAAGGTTTTACTTGTTGATACTGAATGTGGACCTGCATGACATAGTTGCTTTGGTTGCTTGAAAAATAGTGCTGATTGTAAATTGTGAATGGGACTGTGGTCTGCAAAAAAATAGCTGTAATAAATTGTAAAGTGTGTGTTGTGCACGTTCATTTTCCAAACAATTTTCAAGTTGTTCCATGCCAGAAGTGAGGCCTTTCATGTTACTGAATAAAAATGAGTTTGTCAAATTGGAGAGGAATACATGGTCACATCTACAATTGATAGATTACTTCTTTAGCAAATGTTGAGATTGACTTTGAAAAAAAAAAGGCAATAGAGCATGTAGATAAAAATTACTAGCAGCACATCTCTAACTTCAGGTTTTCTACTCGCATATGTGACGTGATGGCAATGCCTGCAGATGCAGGCTAACCACCGATTTGTTTGGGGCAAATAAATCTGGATGTTGCAAGCCAATAGAATGGATAAGAATGTTGTGCCATCCTCCTGGTTAGGCAGTCACCATCCCAGGCACTGAGCCACTAGACAGCTGTGTAAGAAGTAAATTCAGTTTGATTAGTACAGCACGAGAAATAAATCATCTTGCAGGTGAATATTTACAGCACTTCTGTTGATGCTGGTACAGAAAGGATAAGTGGTTGTTACTTCCCTAGGAATGAGATTTGGGTCCTAGGAAAGCTGCTGAGCACCCAGCCTCTTGGCAGCAGGTATGGCCATTTTTAGAGCTCCTCCAGACACTGCAGAGGATAATCAAAAGAGCGGTGGCATGTAATTTACTCAAAAGCATTTCATTATTTAGATGGCTGTGGAATGACCAAATCCAACTGGTATGCAGGTGGTGATCTGGTGGGTTTGAAGCAGATGCAGTTTTATAATGCAGGTTTCAGTTCATATACTGGAATGACTTAAAACAGCTATATTTTTTTTTTCCTAGCAAGCTATAAATGAGTCCTTGGTTTGCAGTTGTATTCAATTATTTTAAACCTATTTACAATGTATTCTATTGTAAAGCTATGACCTTTGATCTCCAGAATGGGTGCATGTCTTTTGTGGGAAGCAGGAAGTCTTGGGGCAAGTGACACTTGCAGTGCAGTTTATTTTACTTAGACTTTGATTCACCCCCTCCCCCTGTTTCTAGAACTGAAGACAAATTTCTGTTTCTATTGGATTATAAACAGGTTCTGGATAGCTTCAGCTGCTGCATAGTGCAGTGATATTTTAATTTGCTGGGTAGACATGTTTACTGTGTACTGTGTAGTTTATGAGTGTTACCATAAATGAAGTAATCTTGCATCTTGGTTTCCATGTGTGAAACATTACATGAGCTAATGCAGCTGCACCACTGCTTGCTGAATATTAGTAGACTTTATTTGGACATAAAGTTTATACTGAATTGCTTTAAATATTTGTGCTAAAACTGGTAGTGCTGCTTTTTTAATGTGTTTTATATGACACTGACGGATGCCAAATTTCACAAAGCAATGTAAGAATGGTGGATTTCTGCTTTGTACCCCATTGTTCTCAATAATGGAGATTCCTCAGTGAAATAAAATTCGTGACAAAATTTTTAATTTATGTTCAGTTAGTGTTTCAGGGACTGGTTCATATTAAGTATACATAGGAACAGTAGCTTCCTAGTGTACTGTAGCAGTCCTAAAAACATGCACATTCTCTCTAAAATCTGGATTTGGAATTTGAAGTGACACATGGGGGTTGTGAGACTATAGGGAGAAAAAGTTGATTTCTGCTCAGCTTTTGAACGAACATGTAAAGATTTTTTTGTAGTTTAGTTTTGCCTACCAAAATCCATGAATCATTGTGGGTTTTAAAAGTATGATTTTAGCATCTATGGCCATATTATTTTTACTTAATTAAATATATTGCACATTTTCAGTTTTGAAGCTAATTAGGAAGGTGAAAGCTGTAATGCACAGTAACTCACTAAATATGTCAGTGTATTTTGCTAACTCCAATAGTAACACTTGCATGTAATTTCTTGGGTTTAACTTAATTTATGTTCTTTTTTATAAGTCAGAATAACGGAAATCTGTATAAAGTACTTTTAAAAAGACAAAAATTATTTTTGTATGGTTAAGTACTTAAAAATAAGTACTAAAGAAACAGGTATACTTATATATTTTTATAAGCAACTTTAAAGAAAAAACTCCTGAGTATGTGTTCTGAAGATCTCCATCATTATCTCATACTTTTCTCAAAATAGAATTGGAAATTATTGTTGTACCAAAGCCTAGTTTCCTACCTATACATGTCCTTTGCTTCTTACCCTTCATCCCTTAGGAACAACTTCAGCTTCTCCCAAAAAATTCCTTGTGATACTTCAACTGAACAAGCACCACTGCTTTTGGTGGCTGGCAGCATTGGCCAGTGGGCATCCACTGCCTCACTACATCCAACCAAATGTTGTATTTATCAAATGGATACTAAGGATATGTACTGCCTGGTTTTCTCTTGGTGGGAGTTAGTGAACATAGCCCCAAAGTCTTATTTCCTTAGAGAACAGAGTTAAAGATAAAATCTGAATTCAGTATTTTAAGTGCTTGTGTTCCTACATGAGTTAACCTCCCCCCCCCCAAGTTTTAAACCCACAAATCAGTCTCACGAGTTTTATGACTGTGTTTGCATCAGTATTTGAACCTTTCCTTGCTGTGTCCTTTTAGTTTCTTTAATTTTGCTAGTTTTATGATGGATATTATGGATATTTTTGTTTGTGTGCAAATTAACTTCTTAGAGTAATTTTGTTCCTTACGTGTAACAGTCATTATGATATATCTAATGAGAGGGATATGGAGTTACTTTGCACAGTTGGACAAAAATGATCATAGGGCATGGTTTTGATTTTGTTTTGTCAAAATTCAAACTTAGGAATTTTCTAAAGGAGAAATCTTTAGCATTTAGCTATTAAAAAAGGAGAGGCTTGCTATACTTATGGAATTAATGAAATCCTTTATAACAGAAACAAGTTTTTGAATTCTCACAATTGAGAATATTTGCATTTAATACCCCTATGTGTGCCGAGATTAATGTAAGGCCTAATGTAAGCTTAGTTGCTTGTTTTCATATTTTTATTGATTACGTGCTTTTTACTAGGTGTACTAAACAGTTTGTTTCCCTTGAGAGGTCCAGCAGCTGTAAGTCCTTTGAAAATGTTCGTTAGTATACATCTCACTCAATATAACGTGAACCCCCCACTGTTTTATGTAGAAGGATCTTTAGGTTATATAGTAGTCTACAAGCCCTTTTTACCTGTAGTTTCCAGTAAACTTTTTTCTTTGAGGTCTCTCCATGTTTATTCTCCAATAAATGAGGGTTTCTCACTTTAAATTTTGCCACAGTTAGTGTTTTTCCTTAAGCTGCTGCTCTCAAAATTGTTAGTTTGCAGGAATTTCATCTTTTATAATAGTTTCTAAAGCAATTTTATTATTTTGTGGATAAAGGTTGAAAACATCATTGCTGAAGCCTCAAATCTTCCTAGCCAAATAAAAATTATACCATATTTTGAAGTCCAACATTTTTATAAAGGTTTTTCAACTCTTAACTCTTGTATGACTGGAAGGAATGAACTGTGGCGTGTGATGGTTGGCATTGTAGCCCCTCTTCTTCCTCCTGGTTTCGTTGTACAAACTTACTGGAGCAGTGAAGGTTTCAGTGTCTTCCTCCTTATTCCCAGTTCCCGAGATCGTAGTTACTGGTCAGACAGGATTTCTGTGTGACAGAGGATAATGTGTTCTGCTGCATTTACATAGTTAGGCATCCTTCATCACTTCTGCTACTGGTAATTGTCAATTCCTAGTCTTTGCTTAATTTGAAGGCTTTTTGCTGTGTGTTTTTGTACTGCCCACACAAGTTTATGCAGAACTAAATAATAAGCATTGTTTTCTAATGTCATCATCTAGTAGCAGTGAAATGACTGGAAAACAAATAATAAAACAAAAGGCAGCTGATGAAATATCTATCTATAACCAAGTCAAAAGCTTTTAAGGAAACTCTTTTCTGCAAGCATCTTTATTTTTCCTTTTGTGCATTGGATGTGATACTGAATTTCTTACATGTATCCTCTGCACAGGACCAATAAGATAATTGCTATATTTATAACCAAACAAAGAACAAAAAAAAAACCCAAAAAAACAACAAACCCAAGCCATAAATTGATTTTAAGAACCTTTTACATTTTAGTATTTCTTTCTTCCAATATCCAGGAAAATGTTTTAGCAACATCTCACCTTTCAATTTTGGGCAGAAACAGATATAGTTATGTCAAATATGAAACCATACATTTTTAACTGTCATCATGTCTTGATAATAATGATTTTTCCCACATAAAAACTTTTATTTTTGCAGGAAAAAAGTGTTTATCATTTTCTCTCTGTGTATGTGTAGACACAAAGCTGAACATTTTCTTTGAAGTTTTTAGTATTGCCAATAACCATACAGTAGAAATTTAATTTCAGCAAAAAATAGGGCTTTTCATACACAATTTGAAGGGTAAATCAGTAATTATGCATTTAATTGGCTAATAAATCATAGCACATTTCCCTTATTTTCTGTAGTGCTATGCTAAATCTTTATAATGTGGCCTGGTGTATTTTTGTAAAAAAGAAAACAAAAAGGCTTGTTTAGTGTACATACAGTGCATGAGTGACATAAATATGTAAAGCCTTCTACAGTGTTTAATATGTTATATGAGAAGTTCCTGTGATTACATGCCTAGGGATTTTATGAATGTACATTTTAAATGAGGTATTTCTCATGTATACGATTAGTATGTAAATAACAAGAGGGGAACTTGATCAAGCTAAAATGATTTTACAAAAAAACGTGGAAGAGAACTCTCTGAAATGTGTTTGTGATTGTGACTGTTATAGTATCAATTCTCAGATTGTTATTACTAATTCTGTTCACTTGTAAAGTGGCTATTTAGTTGTGAATTTATTTATTTATTTTTAATTGGTGAACAGGGGATTGGTTTAAATGCTTTAGAACTTGGGGAAAATTTTAGGTAGCAGAATCTCTGCCTCTCATTTCTATTAACATTGCAGGTTACTATACCGCAGTATTTGCAGCTTTCATTTCCTTATGAGTTAGGGTGTGGGATCATTTGATACATTTGTTCTCATTAAGAGACTGAAATTTTCCAGAAATATTTAATGGCTAAAATAACATCAACATTGCCACAACAAAATAGTGAATACAGACCAGGTTAGTTACAAAAGAATGAAACATAGACATAGACAAGCCTTTTTCTGTGTCACTTCTTGTCCATGGAAAAGTGCTGGTCATTTTATTGTTTGTCTGCATATGAGGAAATTGGAGAGGGTGGCTGTTCCAATAAAAATTGTTATTAATGTAACTGATTTACAAGAATTTAAGGCATGAATTACATTAAATTATATACCTAGCAAATTCTGTCATCTCAGTGGCAAGGCCACTACATGAAGTCACTGAAAATTTTCTTTGATTATGCTTTCAGGAACAGTTAAGCAGTGTTTCAAGATTCCTCCATATAGGTACATGCATTCAAGCCCAGTTTAACTGGACTTCCAGCTTTTATAAGAAGGGGAATATTGAATGTAGCTTATGGTGATTCCAATCCAGCATCCAGGTTGCTTTCATTTGTCATGTGAAACAGTTGTGGATATTGCATGTTACAATAGCTGATAGTATGCATTAGGACAAGTGGTGAATCCTGACTTTGTCAAAAAGATTTCTGACCAAGATAGAATTTTTCTATGTATGCATTTCCATGTCACCAGATCCCTGGAATAGCCTCCCAGTATTGCTATAATAGAAGTTTGTTTTGAAAGAGACAGAAAAAGGGTTTTTTCAATCTAAAACTTTACAAGGAATTATTTCATAAAGCAAATTACAACTTTTTTTAGGTGGAGTGACAACAGCAAGATTTGTATTACTATAGAACGTTTCCAAACATATTTTAGTATACATGCATGCAGGCTAAAAGAAGTAATAGAAAACACTCTGTTATTACATTTCAGTAGAAAAAAATCCACCTGTATGGGCTGGCTGCATAAATGCCATTACTTTGATGTTCACTTGAATTTACTAACATCAGGGGGGAATAAAAGGTATCTGGAGAATTGAAGGCATTGTAAACTGAGGGGTTAACAAATGGTCGCTAATATGACATTAATAATTATTTGGAGCATTCTGCATTGAGATAGATGTACTCAACAATTACTACTCATCCTCAGTGCCACTGCCTGATTTAAATACAGTAATAATTCCATAGGATTAGTTAAAAAGTTAATTTTACTTCAGATAGTTTTGTAGTAAGCAAGTGTACTCTATCTGTCTGATCCTTGTGTGGTAAGAAATCTCTTTTTAGTTTGTCAGAGAAAAAAACCCACCACTTTTCAATTATGACTATTTATTGTCATCCCAGATATTTCTTGTAGCAATAATGAAGTAGAAAATAAGATAAAATTCTTTCTAGTAGTGCTGGCTATTTTTACTTTGATTCTCACAGTTTTCTTAATCATTTATTTCAAACCCCATGGTAGTTGGCAGACATGTAAGTAAATCTGGAATTGAAACCCAAACAACTGATTTAACAAAATAGTTACTTCTTGAATCTCCTTCAATGAAGGTGTGAGGAAAAACACATTCAGTTGGACATATTACAGAAATGAATGTGGCCTCAGTAATTTCTGAGTGTAGGGCAAAAGAAGAGTTTTCCATTAAAAAATACAGTCTACCACAGGCATAAGTTGACCAAGTCATATAATCATCCTAATGAACAGTTTGATGAATAACTGTTTTCCATTTGCCCACTATACCAGTTCTGAAATTGTCCCATCACTACCAATTTATTTTCTATGGACATAATATTGTGTTGTTACAATAGGGTGGAAGAGGAGTGTGAAGAGATTGGGAGTCGACCATTAAGATACACATTTTAAGCGAAGATCAGGTCTGTTTCTTGATTAGCAGGATTGCAGTAACATACATAGTATACTCTTACATTTGGTTGTATTTCTGGTTCCATTTCCTCATTTGTGAGCTAGAAGTTCTTGGCAAAGCTGAATATACAACATAAATATAAACCACACTGCAAGGATGGGTCCCTCAGAGAGAGAGGAAAAGAGAGAGAGAAGAGAATGATTTAATGCAATAATGATTTTAGCTATACACAGGCATTCATCCCTTTTTTGTCTCGAGTTGTTAAATTACCTGATGTCTGCATGTGTAATTTAAACAAAATTTTGTTCTCTAGTCTTTCTTCCTTCTGAGCTATCTTCTCAAGGAGAAGGATGATGAATGGAAACATAAACATAGCATGAGAATGTGAACTAGTTCCCAAACATTTCAGTGGTTTTTATAAACAACTGGTCATTGTTACCTTTTGCTGGATTACAGTTTCCTTTAGAACAACAGTGCTCTTCAGCTGCATTACAAAGTTGATTCTAAATGTTTTCACATAGTTGCTTAAAGGCTTTAATGTTTAAATAATGGTTATATAATTATGCATTGTTTAAACAGTTAGCTTTTAAGTCTAGCTATAAGCTCACATTTTATATACATACTACCAAAAATGATAATGAAACTCAATTTTAAAATATGAACTGACCTTGGAGTGAGCAACCATAGCTTAGGCACATTTGTTTCAATTTTGAAATTCAATTTTTAACATGCTCATTTTCATTTTGAGTATGAACAATGATTCCTGATGTTCTCTTTGGTCACCCTGTGAGCACAGACATGGTCAGCAGCTAGTTTTTTTCCTTCTGAACTCCATTTTCAGCATTCTGCGTGCATTGTATGCCCATTTAGTGCCATCGTATGGTACTTCCTACAATAGGAAGTGCCAGCTTGCCTCTCACTTGTCTGTGCAGGCACAAAGGGTTGGCTGAAGCTTGAACCAGAGTGCCTTGGAGGGGTAGGATTAACATCATGGTGTGTTAGTTGTCCCCTAAGACATTGTGGCAGCTGTTGATTTCTATTTTGAAACATTCAAAATAACAATTCACACAATAAATTAAGATGCTGCTTAGTATTTTAACTCTGGAAAGTCTCATAATATTTTTAGGTCTACTGTTTTTGCTTAAGTAATGATTTGATTGCCTTTTAAAAATAACATAAAATGGCATTTTTGATCTTCTTGAACCACATTCATATGGTGATTAAATTAGGAAGTTTTTAGTTGTGTAAGTTAAGTTTAATACAGTAGCAGAAAGGCTAAGGATAAAAAAGTTACTCTTTAAAAGTTAAATACATTTCATCTGTTTCATAGGAGCATTTCAGAAATCGTATTTTATAGCTGCAGTGTGTTTTAATTTTAGATACTGTACATCTTTAACGACTTTCTAATTTATACAATTTTTGTTTTATTGTCAAAACATTTAATTATATCATGTCTTGAAGGCGTAAAGCTGTCAAATAAATCAGAGGCTCAGTATAAACATTTGGTGAATTGCTTTTGCTACTATACTGTAGTTGTTACTGGGCAGTTAGCGGAACTTTTTTAAAGCATTTACTCAGCAGGTACAGGACAACACTGGTACAATGAATTGCTGACTGCTTGTAAAACAGCAGGTAGTAATGCCCTCACTCTTTGTAATTCTGCTTTGTAAAATAAAGTGGCAAGATAGCGTGGCAGAGAAAGCCACTGTGCAGCGAATATGCTTCCTGCCTAAGGGCTGCTGGAAATTGCCAATCCTATTTCTTAAATAAATAAATAAATATTAAAAAATCAAATTGTTTCTGTTTTCCATAGCGAAAAAAAAAAAACCCGAAATTTTCAGCTAAAGAGGAAACAATTTGGCAACACGGGCGTGAAGAACAGAAAATGCAAAGACTGGATGTGTTTATGATTTAGTAGTTGTAGTAGAAAAACCTCAACAAACAAAACCAAAACAAACAAACAAAAACCCAAACAAACCTCCCCTTACCCACCCCCCCGATAAAACCAAACAACAAAACCACAACCCCCCCAAAACAAAAGCAAAATCCAAATCAACCATTAAAATGTTTAAACTTCCTATGAAAAAAGTCTTCTTTTTTTAACCAATATTTTGTTCCGGTGTTAATGGAACCTACTGGCTCCCCAAAGTGGGGGTTGGATGAAGTAAATTAGTTCTACTTTGAAGCTTTTCTTTTCTCCCCTTTCAGGATGAATGGGAAGGCCCTTGAATGAAAGCTGCTTTTCATTACTGCCACCACATACCTATTTGAAAGGAAGAGCTCTTTTAGCACATACAAACACTGGAGTAAAGGAAAGCTTCCTTTTTCTACCAGAAGACCATCAGCTAAACAGCTCCTAGCTTCTCTTTCCAGTCAGGTGGTTTCCAATCAGAGTTAATTACTCCAGTCATTTATTCTAATCACCCTCTCCGTATGGCCAGCAGTACTCTGTCACGGGGTGGCACGGCTTGAAGCCCGTTAGGTTTGAAAGCCACTGCAGGGTACTTGAGGCTCATTAGCGAGGCCTCTCCGCGCCGGGCTCTGGATCTGCTCGCCGGTTACCTCCCCGTGCCCCGTCGCCGCTCCCTCCCCTCCCCTCCTCCGGCCCCAGTTAACCCTTCCCTGCCTGCTTGCCTTTTGCTTGCGCAGGGAAGCAAGAGACTCGGCGCTGGAAACGGGGCATGCTCCTATTCGCAAACGCCTGGAAGTCGTTTGTGAAATGCAAAAGCACAAACCAGCTTGTCCTAAAGAAAGTGTAGGATTGAAAATACGGGCTGTTAAAAAAAGCGTTAATTTCCCTTATGCTCTGTGATAGGTGTACTTTAGGCTTAGGTTATACAGATCGGACTAGGTACCTAAAGCGCTTGTGTGGTTGTGGTGGGGAGGAACTATGGGGACCTTCGGTATTCCCGGGTACGATCAGTCCCCTGGAGTTATGAACTTGGAGACAAGGGCATGATAGCATCATCCTTCTGCTGATCTTCCTCTGGATAAGGGAGCTCCATGCCACAGGTATGGGGATTTATTTAAAAAATAATCTAGTAGTGTAACCCTTATCAGTCCAGGAGTGTTGGTTAGAATGTTGAGTAAAACCTTGTAATTTGGTTGTTGCTACTTTAAAACTTTGTGTAACATTGTGTTGGGTTTGGGGGTTATATTTTTTTCTTTATACTTGTTTTTCAATAATGGGAAGTAATGCCCTAGATAGATGCTTGCTTATTTGCCCTGTAAGCAGCAAGAGCTCTCTCTGGGGAGTTCAGTCTCTGAATTCAATGGCTGTTTGGAAGATGGAAGTTAAATACTGTTTTATTGCAGTATATTTTTATTTCTAAATGTTAGGGGAGGTTAGGCCATCTTCTATGAAGAAAAAAAATTATGGTTGATGTAAGGGAAAATGCTAGGCTTTTCTAGCATCTTACATAGCTTATAACTAGAAAAATCTAATTCATTAAAATGTTAATACCTGATCATATGCTTTTTTCAGCAGATAACCTCTGAATGTTAACAGTGTCTATTTCTTACACTGTTCCCACTAACAGGTTGCACCTAAGCATTCTGGTTCATGGCAGAGTAATATAAAGGTTATGAAAACTTTGCTCTCAACTTACTACAGAAAGTCTGTTGCACTTGGAGGTGTTTATACCTTGATTTCCTGAGCATGCTCAATATACTCACTGTATCACTTGTCTTTCTGTGTACAGCTGTCATAGTGGAAATGTGAAACAGGTTTATGTGAAACAAGGGAATCAAATCTCGAAGAAATTAAACTATCTGCAAGAAAGCATTATGAGCAAAACTAGTTGAAACTCAACATGCAATGCATAATGAAATGAGAATAAAAAAAGAGATTTTGTGTTTTCTAAGGGGGGGGGCATTTTAAGAAGTTAGAAGAAATAAAATAAATATAATCCATTTTCAGTTTGATTTATTTCAAGCATTGAACCTGACTCCTAGGAGCTATTTGTTCTGTTGCAAATTCCAATGCTAGCCAGGCTGCTCCCAGGGAGCAGGAGGCAGCCCATGGAATACACTGGGACAGGGCGTGACAGTCAAGATGAGGGCAGTGTCCTCCTTAATCAGAGACTATGGAAGTTCTTGTCCAAGGGTATTTGATAGAAAGTGACCCATCCTGAGCACCAGTTTGTCTGGATTCAGACTTCCTGATAGCTTACCTAGCACATATGCCAGAAGAAGACATTAGATGACAACCTGCTGTGTTTGGGCAAATTTGCAAAAAGCATTTAATTTTCCAAATGATATCTTCCACAGATTGGATTTTTTTTTTCTTAAATGCTGGAAGCAGAAGCTGATAATGTCCTTGATAAACAAATTTTCCCTTTCTCTGTCATTGTTAAAGTCAAATAATGATTCTCCTTTGTCAGTCCAGTTAAATGCCAACTTTAAGGAGTTTGATGTCCTTGCCAAACATACCTTGTATTGTCATCCTAAGCAACCACTCAGAATGTTTTTATAAAAAATCAAAGCTTCATTGTTCATAATAATCAAAAGGAAGCAAATCCTGCACTTATCTATATGTGCTAGCCTGAATGGGTTGCACATTTGTGCCACGTGATGATATAGTGCTGTTTCTTATATTTGTAACTGATTTCTTCAGATGTGGTACCATAACTGCCTTTGTAAATCTTGTGTTCTGTTCTCCAAAAGCTCTTGAATGCTTCTTATTCTGTGAATAAGTAGACAAGTCAAAAAAGATTGAAGTTACTTGTCTGCCTGAGTTGCATCTAAACTGTGTTTTGAATTTTAAATTCCTTGACCTTTTGTCATATACCGTTTCCTAATCTTAAACATTTTTTTTCTAGATTTCTTTTTCCCCCCCACAACTGGCTTCAAAGACAAATTAGATTAGACTCTACAGCTCTTCTAAGATATTCGCTTGTGCTATTTGCAGTGATTTGAAGACCATGTGTTTGCAACCATTTCTGTCTCCTCTTACATGCATACTTAATACTTGTTGATCATCACAGTTCTTGTGAATTGCATATACAACTGACACATCAAAGCACAGCATAAATGCTGCAAGCTGTTGAAACAGAGTGCAAAAATAAAGCAACAGTTGACTTCTACGGCTTAGGGAGTAAATCAGAAGGAAGAAACGTATGAGCCGTTTAGATGTAAAATATGTTAAAAATATCACTAGTTTCTCCCAGTTTGAAGTGTATTGTGCTGTCATTAACCAGATGGTATATATAGGCTTAAACTTTAAGGATTAAATGAAACAGTTGCACTGAGCCTAATACTTAACAGGAAAGCTGTTTCAAGTGTAGTTTGTGTTCACATAAACATGATCATGCAACTTCATGTTTCAGATATTTTCTAAAATGTCATGACCTTCATTGTAGTCAGTAAGTTTCACCATATATTCCATTACTATTATGCTAGCTCTGTATTCATTTAGGGTAAGTAAGCTAAACCCCTGTGACTGGCAAAGTGTACTCTAATCATAACACTTTCCTAAATTTCTATGTTTGACCTGTTTCTAGCTTCAGTGAATAAGCTTGTTCAGCCTCAAAGGTAAGCAAATTTTACATAGCTTAAAGTTTTGTAGTGCATATTTTGCACCTCTTTCTTAATGGGAAAGAATCTGAGATATAAAAAGGTGAATCACTGTTTACTGTGACAAATGCCCTTTCGGAAGGGTGTAGTACTCTGACCTTTTGTTTTGTCTTTGGCTAATACTTGACATTCAGAAGCAACTGTGATCATGTTGACAAGGCTGAAGGAGATACCACTTCCCTTGGCTTCAAGCATTCAAGTTAGCTGAAGTGTTAGAAGCAGTATACCTGCATTAACCTTCTGAGAGGAAAGATAACATTAGCTTGGCAGCACAGGATGCTAGTAGCATGGTTGCACAGCTTCACTGCTCAGTCAGCTGAATTAGAACACAACACTGCATTGTGAAATACAGTCGTATCTTGTGCATTTCGGTGTTTGGTGTCTTGTTGTTTGGTTTTTTTTCTTTAACGTAGAACTTCATTTAGGCTAATTTGACTGGGCCAGCTTGTCAGCTGTGTGGTTAACAGCCTGTGTTTCCATGGGTAATAGGTTCCAGATCCAGGCTGTCAGTCTGCATGCAAACAAGTGCTGGAGGAACTGGGAAAGGAATTACTGAATTTCAAGGAGGAGGGAGCTTCCTGCCTCCTTTTGGTGCGGTGTGTGAGGATTTTCAAAGGGATTTTCATTCACAGTCTTGGCCATGGGATGTTGTTGACTCTTCTGGAGGAGAGAATCCTCTGACAATGTAGTAGACATTTTAAATGTGGACAAAAAGTGCAGGGACGGAGTGGGGGGAAGTGGAAATGGTGGAGAAATCAGCAACACCTCCTGGTGTTAAGAATACTTGCTTTTAGCCACATTTGTAGTAATAAATGGTTATGGTCTAACTGGTTGTGGTTAGATTTTTTGTGTATCTCTAGGAACAGACAAATGCAAGTCACATACATCAGTATTACCACACTTATGAATAATGATAGCCATTTGTGTAATTCCACAACTGTAATTAATGATGGCTTTTATATATTATTTTTCATGTAGGGAAATTTAATAAAGACCTGCTGATTATTTTTTGTTCCTGTCGCAATTATTCTGTATCTTTTCTACCTCTGGCTAAGATGAAATCAAACAACTAGGAAGGGGCCTTCCTTGGTATTCTTTTCGAAAAGCATTTGTTGGTTTGTGGAGTCAGTTGGCTGATACAGTGATACCCACTTTTATTGTTGAGTAGGGCAGTTAGTGTTGTCACAACCGTGACCAGTGGAATATGTGAATAAATGAGGTAAGCCAGCATGTGAATTTATAGTTCATTAACTCTTGAGCACCAGTTTGTATGCTCAAAGAAAGGGATATACCTATTACTTGCCTTGTGGGCAAATCAGCCCTTACTCAGTGTGTGACATTGTAAGTACATTGCTTTGGGACCTGTGTTGGCTTTATTTAACCTGGTTTCAGTTTCTCTACATTATAGCGTCATCTTCGGAAGTTTGTGGTTCTAAGTCTAGCTCTCCAAAATATTCTCACAGCCATATGATTATGTCTTCTCCTGAGGGGTAACTTTGGAGATCCTGCAAGCTGGGATGCTTTACTTCACCTTTCTAAGTTGTTATGAATGCTATGAAGGCTGTGGAATTGCTCACAAGAGTAAAGATAAACATCTGTGTAAACGTTTTCACCATTGACATCCAAGGTAGATGTGTAAACATTGAAACTTAATGACAAAAATGCAACAGTTTTTGTGTTTATCTATATACTGTTCATGGTAAGTTGTAGCAATTTTGCCTTAAAATAGTGCTCTCAAGTTCGCAGATCATCATGGATATACTCATATCATCATGGATATATATGAATTTTTTTTTTAAGGGTGATCACTCCCTTCATGCAAAGAGTAACTAAGAACACTCCAAGGCAAGTTTTCATATTAATCTGAATCTTTTATTCCTGGCACCTAATGATAGACATTTCAGTTGAGATTAAAGCCAAATTTCAAAGGAAATGTAGCTTTCATTTTATAAAATACATAACAGCTGTCTGACTTGTCCATTTAAATTTAAAAATAACAGTTGTAGACTGAATATAGAAATCACCAAACGATGGAAAAGTGCTCAAGATTTTTAGCTAAACATGCCACTAATTTGTTCTTATTTTGGCAGTAGTTATATAAATTCAGATAGGAGTTTGAGTCATTAAATTGCAAAATATTTTTCTTTGTTTACATGCTGCTTATGTAGAATATATGTTGCCACAAAATTTCATTAAGTTATGCTATTACTGTTTTCTTTTTTGTTATTACTTAGTACCTTATTGTTAAATACAGAGAAGTAGGAGGAGCAGAAGAAGGGAAGCTTATCTTCCATAGGTCTCCTAGGTCTGAGCTTCTCAGATTGTTGACACCCTTTGTCCTGTAAAATCAGTTGTCTTCAGTAAAGCATCTGAGTTAAATCTTTTTATTAAGATTATATTTTTCAGAGTTCTTTTTCTATTTTATCCTGGTGTTGGTAACCAAGTAGAGAAATAAAGTAAAATGCTAGCTTTGGTTATAAAAGTAATGACGAATGTATTGGCAAAGCACTTCTGGAGCTCACACATTAAAAAAAAAAGAAGGAAAAATTAGATGGTTCTTACAATGTAAGCTGTAAAGTAATTGCTGGCTTTCTGAAGATTTTATGTTTAAAGCACATTAAAAAGACATTAAATAAAACTACATGCATTTACTTGGAACAGTTACTTGGTAAGTAAGAAACCCGCAACCACACAAACATTTTTGATGTCTGTTTCAGCCTTTGGAAATTTGTATTACCTCATGCAGAACTTGAAGTTTTCTCCTTAGTATGTCTGCTGTCCTCTTCCTCCTTCTGATATCTTCAAGAAAGGCTTGAGTTCAATAACTCTCTAGTAGCTTTTCATACTTTTTTTTCCTGTGATGTCTATCCATGTGATCAAATAGTGTTGCTGGTGAAAGTGTGTTTGGCAATTTACTGTTAAACACTAGTGGCTACTGAGAAAGCACAAAAGATAAAGCCAGCACTTCAAGAGTTAATATGTTATTAGGAGGACAGGAAATCTGGCAACTATTGCAGAAACTAGACCTAATGGTGCACACAAACAATTTGTCAGTCTTGGTAAATGTGAATAGCTTTCCACAAAGTGACTGCTTTTGCTTTGTTTGAGCAGCCTAAACTTTTCCTTTTCGGACTTTAAATCTTGGAAGTGAAATGTGATCCACATATTGAATCAAAATAATTTAATTCAAACCATATTTTGATTGGAACAAGGTTGACGTGGAAAGAAACTCTAGAATAAAAAAAAAAGTTGAAAGGACTTTCTATCATATATTTAGCAGGAAAATTTGAAACAGTTCTAATTAGGCTGAAAAAAACAGCCTTCTTCATTGTAACTTACAAAGGTCATATATCAATGTTAAGGCAGCATTACCAACTTGTGTCTGAAAGCCTGCACATGCAAACATAATTCCAGTTGTTTGGGTTTGCTGGTTTGGGTTTTTTTTTAAATGTATGTGCATACGCATACTTGCAAGCCAGGGTACGGACTTACTTTAAAGTAGTTACTTGGTCCTGCAGTTATATGGGTGCTTTGTCATGTGCAAGAAGAGTGTTTTTCACGTCAGAATTGTGTTTGTGCTAAAAATGTGTGAAAACTTAATTCATGCTTTTCATATATAAATATTTATCAAATGGAACATAAGAAAAGGAGACGCAATTATTTTTCGTGTTTCAAAGGAAATTCCTGACTTCAAAGAGGAATTAAAATATTTAAGCCATTAAAAGTAATAGGCGATTATTTGTACTTGAGATTTGTAATTCCGTACTTGCCAATGTAGTGTATTCCTGGGGTTTCTAGGTTTTGTTTTACTTTTTCAATTGAGTGAACAGGAAAGTTTATTCATGTATGAGGAGCAATTTTGGTTTCTCATCCAAGTTTCTGCTTCATTTTAACTATATAAACCACATTTTATATAGGTTGGACTTCTTTTGTGTCTTTCAGAGTTACATGCATGCTTTATGCTGTGCTTCCAAGATTACTTTGCTTTAATCAGCATAGGAATAAGGCAAACAAGTCTGTGGTCTGTTTCTGAATAGCTGGGTTATGAATAAATACCTGTGCTGGTGAAAAGAAATGCAGTAAATCTTCTCATCTAATTTCACCATTGGAATATCCTAATCTCAATCCCAGTATATATTCATTTTCAATAGACATCATTTCATATGAGATGTTATAGCATAATCTAAACCATAAAGAAAAGTAGGGGCTGAAAGCCAATACTAGTCGCTTTAAAGATACAAACCTTGATTCCAAGGGTATGATATTGTTTATGAAAATATATTATAATAAATGGTTAGAATATTTATACTGGAAAAAGGAAAAATCTTTCTGAACCTGCTGATTTTATGTTTTTGTCATTCCGACCATGTTTTACTAAATCATTTGTAATAGTATTAGATTGATACAGTCTTTGGTTGCAGACACTAAATTAATCTCCATTCATTACTTTCAGAAAACAGAGCAGAAAAAGATGTACATAAAATAATGAATTTCAAAGTAATTTGTGAAGAAGTAGTTTTGATTGCACATATTTAGTGACATCAAATTGTGCATTTGAAAAGTATTTATGAATAAACTAAAATTTCCGTGTATAAGATCAAAGCTTCTGTTTGTTGATGTGTCTGAAGCATTTCTACCTTGGGAAAGGAGAAATGGAAGTTACTAATAGGTGTTTGTGTTTGACATCTGTATACTGTACTTTTTAGCATATCTCAAGTGTTTTAGTCTCTGCCTAATAGATCTCATTAAAGAAACAGATATCAGCCCCAAGACAGTTTGTCAAAGTTAATATGAGTCTCTGTGGACAGAATTGACAATTTGTGTGTGGCTTCATGTGACAATCTTTTCATGGTCTTGTTTGATCCTTTAACAATTGGGCATTAGTCACTGATTTGTTCTACAATAACTCAATAGGATTGAATATAACTGTATTACACTGGACGTTTCAGAGGATTTTCCTGTTTTGCACATTTTCCTCAGAGCACACAGTAAATGATGTACTTGGCCTGCTGTGGGAGTGCTATCAATTGATTGGTTTGCTTTAAGAGCAGCATGGGAAGGATATTAGTATCCCACTGCTGCGTGCTGCATTTAACTTGAGCCTTAATGACCACTGGCTGTCCTGCATGCTTAAGTAATCCTAAATGCTTAGCATTCCATACCCTTGGCTTAGTTTTGTTAGAGGTAACTGCTAACAGTGACATTTTTAATTTTTTTTTAAAGCCTTCCTTTTAAAGACTAGATAGTTACGCAAATTGGAGCTTTCCAAGTTCTCAGACATTTGGATTAATTTTGTTTGGGGTTGTTTTGTTTTGTTTTGGTTTGTTTTTTTAAGGAGAACCCATACTTAAATAGTATATGCCAGTGCAGGTATAAAGTGTATCATATGTCCTGGTACATTGTGGTGTTCTCCTGGGAAGTCTACTTGATTTTTTAATCTTTATACAGACTGCTAACTATTGTTCCTCCATTGATTTTGCCATAGCATAAGCACTCCCCTCCAACCAAGAGCTTAACTGTGAACTTGAAATGCCAAAGAAGCTTACTAGTCTTTGAATTTGTGTGCTACGTTTGGAGTGTCTTTCAGGGGCCTGGGTGTTGATGCTGACTGTAGTAATTTTTTGTTTAGTGTTTTTATTTATGATTTGGCAAATAAGAAGATTTAAAATGGCCTAAGATGGGGAAAAAATATCTACTTTTGAATCTGTAAAATTACAAGTGTAAGATAATTTTAAACTTGAAAATGAGAAGTAAATTTGGGATGGCTCCCAGCCATTTCATGGAAAGGCAAAAGGGTGTGTTTTAGTTTTGCTTTTTTAAGAAAAAGTCATGCTTAGATATACTGGTAATCTGAGGAGAATTGCAGAGAGATATTTGTATAGTTATTCATGCCCAAAACCTTTGTGAGGGTAATCTGACCCATTACAAATCTAGCTTTTGAAGAAAAGGGAAATATGAACCACCTCTGCACACACTATATACATGTGTATAATCACAAGTCCTTAATGCTGTTTTTCCTGTCATTAAATAGTTACAATGATAACAGTAAGCATATTCCAGGGTTAATTTTTTTGTAGCAGCATAGCAAGAAAATTAATTCCTATGATTGTCATTTGCTGAGCCCTGTAGAATTTTATGGCTGCACATTGTAGTATTATGGACACTCATGAGACTCCTGACTGGTTTTATCTTATTAAACAATTTTGAAATCATTAATTTTTAATTGGCCTGCTTGTGGTTTTTTATAGTTTTAATTGTGTGCCTGTGTCCAAATGTTGGGTTTTTTTAATTCAAAAAGGAAAAAAAAGAGAAAAGTAAGAAAGAAAAAATCCTGTCTAAGCATATATGTTGTAAGGTATTTCCATATGAGAAACCAAAGGGATACTATACTGTGTGGTAATTCATTTTAAAGAATGCTTTCAGCAATTCAGTATCCTAATAAAAATAATAATAAAAAAAAAGAATGATATGATGTCAAAGATATGTACAGGTCTTTTCTTGATTGAAAGTTCTAATTAAGTGAATCGAGGAAAAGTAACTGAAATTAGCTGTCAGAAAGTCACATTTAAATGAGTGATGATCTGGTGTGGCAGTAAACATTTAAATGATATAAATTGCCATTTAAGTGTATGGTTTAATGTTTGTCATGCATTAATATGACATGAGACTGCAGTGACAATCAAGCAGCTTGCTCTAATTTGAACATATTTAGGGCTTTTGTGTGGAGTGCACCACACAAATTAAGACAATTGCTGGTTTTATGTGTCAATTTAAATGTTGTTTTCAGGCATCGGTTAATGAAACAAACCCATCATTTTAGTGTGCAAATTGCAGAGTGATTTCCCTGGTTTTCAGATTAATTTTAACTTCCTCTGCTCAAAATTAGGAATTTCCTTTACAAAGAAAATGCCATTTGTTTCCTTAGATGAAGAGAATATCAGACTTTGTTATGTTTTGCTCGCTCGTTCAAATAAGAATATATTGAACCATCTGTATAAAGCAGAAGAATCAAACCCTGGTAGTGACTCAGTTGAGATGAATTAACTCTTTAGATGACAATGATTTTTAGGTTGTCTTTTAATGCATTTGTACTGTATCTAATAGCATTATGAAGATATTATTGTTTGGATGCTTTGTCTTCAGAATTGGATTGTAACTGGACAGTATCTTCAGAAAAGTGGCTTAATCGTTCAGTATAGTACTGCTTCTGTATACGTCTGTATAAGACATATATACAAGACATTAATAGAAGTAATAGCAATTTGATACTCCAGCACGTTAAATAATATGTACCCTAACAGCCCTAGTTAGTTCAGTTTCCCCAAGTCTGTCGATCTCCCTATCAGAATCAGAGTATCATGCTGTTACTGTTCACTGTGCAGACCACACAGAAAAGCACTATTGCATCTTGAAAGTTCATAAAAACATTGCCAGCTGTCCATAAATGCATAAATGCTTTCCACTTACTGTTTTTTTTCTTATTCCCACTATTAAAGTTTTAAAAGCAAGGTCATCTGATCAGTGTGGAGTAGGGCATGAGACGGGCATCTATCACAGGGCAACCTTATTTTTAGTAAAATGTCTAACATACTATTAACAGTTCTGTATGTAGACCTGTTATGATTTTTGTATGGTATTAAAAAATGCTGCAACTTAGTAATGACTAAATGATGACTAACTGGCAAACTCAAGTTTATGTATTTTCTCTCTGTTTTGTTTTTTTTTTTTCACAGGCATTAGAAAGTGAGTTTGTTTCCTGCCAGCTTCACCAGTGGATTGATCTGATTTTTGGGTACAAACAGCAAGGGCCAGAGGCTGTTAGGTCCCTGAATGTATTCTACTATTTGACTTATGAAGGAGCTGTTAACTTGAGTTCAATAACAGATTCCATATTAAGAGAGGTAAGTTTGTACTTTAAATACAGGAAACAAAAATCTTTGTTAACCACTACAGTATTGGAAGTGTAAAGACTCCACCTTCAAGGCTGAATGTTCAAATCTTTGAGTTTTCTTGTGGTTTGGCTAAAGACCAGTCAAGTGCAAGGTGCCTGAACTGGTTGTCACAGCACTGAAAATTAGGAGAACAAGTATGCAAGTTGTTGTTAAACTCTGTGCACCGCACCTGTATTCAGCACAAAGTGGATGCCAGCATAAAAATAAATGTTGAAGGGTTGCTTCAGTTGCTGAGGACAGTAATTTTTCTTGATTTGGCTTGCACTTTTGAATATACTTTATAGTTTTAACAATTCTCTTTTAATGCAGTCCTGCATATGTAGTACACATCAAACACCATAGTGGTGTAGCTTCTGTTATTTTTATTTGGTTTGCTATCAGATTAATAATTTGGCCTGTATTTTTCATATGCAAAAGTAAATATTCAAACACTGGAAAGATCAGTAGTCTCACTCAGACTGTGTACTATTCAGAAAATCTATTTGTTAAAGTATCCCTTAGGATATCGTGGGCTTAAAGACTCCTCCCTCCTCCATGTAATCTGATGTTTAAAAATAAAGGGCAGATTGGGGTAGGTGATTAAAATAGGCCTTGGATCGGTTTTATGTCTTCTGTTCAGACAATACATTGGTGTCAAGTGTAGCTGTAAGTATATTAATTACAGAATAAATGTAACTGGATCTTTATTATAAAATACCCTGAGTTCCTGAGAATAAAGTAATATGCATGCTATCAATTATTTTATTTAAAAGGGTGAGTAGATGTATACTAACAGGGAATATACGTGTTAACTGAATGAAAACAAGATTGAAGACATCATTTCTGCTTACAAGTATTAGGTTTGAAGTTCACTGTAGATTGAGGCTAATCTCAATTGAAAGTTTTTTTTACTTGTTGTTTAGTGAAAAATTATCTGGGAAGTAGACAAGTATTATTTCATGTAACAGTGTTCTCTTTAGCTACCGGCCATCTAGCTGTGTCACCTTGATATTCTCTGGATAAGAAGTCACATTGTAGCAACACAGTGGTGGCTTGTAGATGCAGTGGAAGGGTTTAGGGGATGTATAGGGCATGTGGTGGCATACAAGGACTGGCTTAAGTACCAAAAGTGATGGCTGGATGAGGTCATTATATGGATTGCCATCAGTCTACAGACTGCATCTTGGTCCACTTTGAGCTAAAATACAGAGGTTGCACATAAATACATAATACATTTAATGGAGCTAAGAAAAGAGATACTGGAACACTTGGCTTTAAGAAAAAAATGTCATAATCTGGGTTTGAAACCGTTATTGAGCCAATGGCACTGGATTTTCACCCTATCATATTTTTATTTAATTCATAATGTTTGTCCTCTGTACACTGACAAGAAAATACTCTTACTTTGTAAGAGTATTTTTTAGATTCTTGAAGTGCTAGGTTTAAGTATGAGATTAAAAAAATGACTGGGCATTGTGTGTAATGTGTTCTTAATTTTTATATTAAATTAACCATCATTTATGAATCTAATAATTGAAGTAATATTAATCAAAATAGTGGTCTGCCACACACAATTTTTATGTAGTTCTAAATTTTTCTAGAACAGTTGTATTATCAGTTTAACTGTGATAGGTTCTACTTGTGTCATAGCTTAAAAACAAGTAATTTAAGACCAGGGAAGTTACAAATCTGGAAGTGTGGATCATCTCAGTTTGAGAAGCATTCACTTCATACTTCTATAAATATATAAGTATATTTTGAATTTTGTCATGGTTTTACTGTACTTCAGTACAAGTTTCATATTTTGGGTTATTCTGTGCTGCCTCAGCTGAGTGGCATATAAAAAGGAAAACAGGAGAGAGAATAACAGCCTTGTAGAGTTCAGAATAATGGAGTAGCTTAGCAGCAGCAGCATTTCAAACCACTACTGATGGTGTCAAAAATACATGCTGATGAATGCAGGCAGCAGAATGAATGGTTATCTTGCAGCATTTTCATTCTGAGTTACTAGAAGATTGGTCCAATAGAATGTTTTTATTTAGTATTTTTATGCAGGTCAGCAAAACAGCAAAAAGATTCCTGTTTAGTAGTATCCCATGCTATTTGCATGTATTTTTTTAAAGCATTTTTTAATTATGTAAATGTGTATATGTAATTTGAAATGGTACACAGGATCAGCTCTGGTGTGATATTGATAGTGCAGAGATTTAATGACTGTCATCACCAGTGGTGCGTTATTCTGTTTTTACTTATGAGTAGAGATGAAAGTAGTAAAAAATCTGTTTGTGTGTACATCTATGTGCATAATCATTCTATATCTATGTGCTAAATGAATTTATCATGCACCTTTGACAACCTCACCTTCTTCCTGCTTACTAATCCATTTCCCTGAGGACCCATGCTAACGTTCTGTACTGCTGAGCAGCTTCAATCAGCATTTATTTTTCTCCTTCAGTCAGCTTGCTAGAAAATATTTCTTCTTTTCTCCACCAAATTCCTGTTTAGAGGCCGAATGAATTTCTGATCTGGACAATTAACAGTATGTTTAGGCAGGCATGACACCTCAGGTTTAGTATCCATTTATGAGGCAACTATTAAACCAGAGATTTTACTCTGGATTTTTTTGTTTTCAAAAAGGATGCTTTTGACTTTCTTCTCTTGATAAGTTTCAGGGTTTGGATCTTTAAATCTTAACAGTTGTAGCAGACAAAATATTTTTATTTGCAAGCATGACATGGAGAAGTTTCTGTTTGCTCTATGAGTTGCAAGTTACAAAGTCTTTTAGGTATCCTATGGAAATAATGGCATGTGCTTAAACCATGGTAATTTCTCGACATAGATAGTCTATACTAAGCCTGGACCACATCAGTGATGAGAAGCCTATGATACATGTGTTTCTGAAGTATCTTCACAGATAGGAGTATGGGTATTGGTGATCTAAGTCATCAGGAGAGGCCACACACAGAATAATAGTGGAAGGAGCTGAGGAGGGGAGGAGTGTAGGTTAATGCAGAATTTCCTTAGGTCTCCTAAATGGCTCCAACTGGCACCTTTATTTTTATAGGCAGTCAGGTTATATATATTACAAGAAGGAAGCACTCGTCTAGGAAGGAAAACTACTTGATTAAAACCATATTCCACCTTTTTTTTAACTGAAAATGTAGAACTTTTACATCCTCTTGTACTGCTGTGAACAATTTTTTCCTGCCATTCTTTCTGCCTATGGGAATAAAGGAAGTAAAGTATTTTGAAAGGATCTGACTGCTATAATAGAAAATTTTAAACTAAAATGCAAACCGTGGGCCACATGCTACCTTTTGGCAGATAAACCCTGGGGAGTGCAAAGCTTGCATAATTCAAAGGCAAATCTCAGGGGGAGGGAAGTAGATCAAGAGAGAAGGGTTTGAGTCACAGTCAGTGGGGGAAGGGAACTGTAACCAGGAGGAGCCAGGCAAGAGATCCAGTATATCTGCTGGCATATCTGTGTACTACTCATCCTGCAGACACCATTCCTTTATCCTCTTCTTTTTTCTCTAGCCATTTTAGCAGCATTGTCACTGACTCTTGATTCTTTCTTGTGTATCTTCCTGAAGGAGGTTACAAGTGTAGGGAGAAGTTGCTGTTCAGCTGACAAGTAGTAAATATCACATCTCTTTATGGTGGAAAATATGGAATTTGCCAGCAGAGGGATGCTGTATAACTACCTTCTGTTGACTTGTTCTTGGACATCATGTTTTCATCTATGAAACTCCAAAGCACAAGATCTGCTGTGGAACGTTTTTTTTGTTGCCTGTATGGAATAGGCAGGAAGTCACTGGAGCACAGATAAATGTCATCCAACCATTCTGGAGAGAATTCACAGCACCTTTTTATCAGAAATTCTACTCTCTTTTTACGATAGCTGTCCAAGGATGGCACAAAAAATAGTAGAATTAGACCCAAGTCATTCAGACAAGTAACTGATTAAGAGGTGAAGCACAATCCATAGAAAATATTTTGTATCTTTTGGACTGAATTGTGGGTATTCCATTAGTGTCTTGGTCAGAAGACTGGAAATTCCTCTTGTCTCTGGCATAGTGTAACAAAGGTTGATCATGAATTTGGGCTGCACACAGAATTACTGATTACAAGTCAATGTCTCCAGTGATATCCCTATGTAGCTAGCATGACACTGGTTAAGCATAAAGAAAAGAGATTATGTTAATAGTGAGAAGGCATAATATTACTTGAAGAACACGTCATCAATATACTACAGGAATCCCTGAGCCCAGGAGTCATACTAGATTTTGTAGAATGCTTAGTGAAAACCACCTAACCATACTATTTAAATAATTTTTAAAATATCATCTGATACGAATTAGCAGTTAAGGAAGAGTGATGATTTTTACATTTGCAACAATAGTTCAACAAAGGTGAGAATAAGGCCCATCCAATTAATAGTCTGCATGCTTTCATTAAGTGATTTGCTTTTAGCTGTAGATGATTCAGTTGTTTCATAGATTTTCCTTTGAAGAGAAGATTCCTTTTTGTTACAGGAAGGTAATCTGTTTAACATTAGGAAACAGTTTTCTGCATCCTATCGGCACCTTTATTTCTACGCTTGATGTCTTATTTCCATATGAACTGAAACTTCAAAAATTGTAAAGAATCAGCTTGGACATAGCATTTGGTATGTTATTTAAATGTGCCACTTCTGATTTTATAAAAAAGATGAAATAATTCCTTTATTTTCAGTTTTAAGGCATATGGGATAAATTATTTATGGATAATAGCTTTTAAATGTTGCCTGAGATTAATATCTTTTGCTAAGTTTTACACGTCTTAGACCTATCTCTTACGAGTTTAATTTTATTTTTAAATATTTACAGTTTGAGAGACTTCTGTGCTTTCCAAAAGAAGTTACAAGGATGTTTAGTTTACATGACCCTAGTTTCATGACAGCAGTAGCAGATCTGATATCTTATCCCAGAGAAAGCATTTTTGGCCTGTCTTCTAGCTGTGTTCATGGTGGGAGTTAATAGCATATTTCAGCTCTAACTCAGCTGGAGAACTCTGACAACAGTGAATCTTTCACAAAGTATAAACACGACTTGTATTTATAGCATAGTTAACATTTACTAAATAGTTGGGGAAATGATCAGTCTGTTTTTAGCAGGTTGGGCAACAGTCTTTGTTGTGGCTGCAGTAAGCTTTAAAAAGTAGGATAAAGTGATTAGAAAATACTGTCAGAGAGCAGTAAATTTAGATGTGCTGTGTTCAGTAAGTAATGAATTCATCAGGCAAAATTCAAAGTTCTGCAGAAACAATCTTTGAATCATCTCTGGCCAGAAGTGTGTTGCACAGATGGCATGCTTGACGTTATACAGCACAGGAACAGTGTGAAAGGCCAAGTAAATGTTAAGAATCAGTCTCGTTTTAATTGCAAATTTGTAATAAAATATCGTTATATGGAACCAGCATTAAGAAGCCTGTATTCAAAGGAAGCATGCTGATTTCATAGCTGAGGAAAGGTGGACTTGTCAAGTGCAGCCAGTCCTGTGCCCTGGTCTTTCCCTCTGAAGGTGTGTGAATCTTGTGCAGAGCAGGATAACAAAAACAGGGCCTCTGATGCTGTTGTGGGTGGGCAGATAGCACTGCTGCATGAAATCAGCTTGTCTGAGTATCGGGACTCACTCACGAAAAGATGAACTTTTGTAAAAGGAGCACTAAAATAATAGAAGACAATTACTGCCACCAGTTTGTATCATTTACCTTTTAATTCAGACAGCTGACACTGTGACCTGTCTGTAATGATGGGCGTAAACAGGCAAAATGAGCATAAGCAAGTGTTTGCTGTGATATCTGGGAGGTGTGACACTCCTTTGATTCCATCCAGCCCAGAATCTGACATGATGAATAGAGGGTTTATTGCCCTTTGTTTTAAATTCATTTTAACTGTATTTACTACAGGACTTAGACATAAAAGTATTCATCTAGGTTTTGATCTGGAAAAATGTTTGTCCTGCATGTTCTTTTTTGTCCATTACAGAATAGATTCTAATTTTGTCTGATGCTTCTGCCTCTGTATCCAGTAGGAAAAAGAGTGATATTTTAGAGTTAATAAAAGCAGGACTCAGATGCCTGATATATAAGGATTTAAAAAAATTAACACAACTACTTTGGCTGGAAGCAGTAAAGCTTTCTGGAAGGAGGTAACTCATGTAAATTAGTTCTTCAGCTTCGAGTGCTTTTTTCCTCAGCCCCTGATTGAAATTCAAAGGATAGAAATTTTCAGCACAGTCAGTTACCTCACCTCTTCTTGCTTGACCTGTTTTGTGGTTCTATCAGAGCCAGAGAGGCCTTGAGACCCCCTGGGCTCTTTACATTTTCATTTGTGCCTGGCTGGTCAGTCTTAGATAGCTGACATATTTGTTGGCCAGCATTAAATAAGAAAGAGTAATCAAAAGGTAAACAAGGAATGGAAGAAAGTGATGTTCATAATCCTTCAAAAATAACTTTTTTTTAGTAAAAAGTATTTCCATTTTTTAACTTATTTTTCTCTTCTGTATGTTTAAAGGATGAGATATACTAGTGTATAATAGCTACAGTTAACATACATGAATTCATTTAGCCTTGAATCAAACATGGAAGTGAACAGGATACAAAAACTTCATTACTGTTTTTGTCATCAACATGATTTGATTATTTGCAGACTCCATGCAGTCCAAGCTATATCTGTGTTAACTTTCACAGTAACTGGGAAACAGAAATTTTTTGACAGCAGTGTTTTCATTCTGTTCTTATTGCAACCTAGGGTGTCCAACTCATCAGTGTTCCCACTGTGTTTGCAGGCACTGTGTTCTTTACTTACCAAACTGTATTATATTAGTTATTAGTTATATTTGAACAAGAGCTGCTAGTTGAGTGAGAAAACATGTGGTCAAGCTGAAGGTGGTTTTCCTCAGTGTCCAAAACTGAAGTCTCATCTAATTGTTACATTTTAGTAAATGATAACAAAAATTCCATACATTGCAGTAGAGAACTCAGATAATATTGTACCCATACTTTGAAAACAGCAAGTTTGATCTTCCAAGTAGTACTTATTAGTTAAATAAATATATTTCATAGTTTAGCCAAATGAGTTCTTTTTCACAGTTGTTATAGATTCTGAAAGATGATCATATAAAACAGTTTAAGGACAAATGTTGGATTTTTACATCAGTTTATTAACCTCCTTCAGATCAAAATGGTTTATTTTAATGAAGCTTTTTTATTTAATAAATAGAGATGACATCAAAGTTGAAGAAATTCCATGGAATGTGAACAGATTGGAATAGCTTCCTTTTTTCTGGAGGAAAAAGTTTTATATGGAGTTGGCTAAGTAGGAAGTAGACTATGTGAAGGTAGCAAGTTTTGACGGTTAGGTTTAGCTGTTTAGGGAAGTGGATGAATAATGTCAGAAATCAGTGTAATTTCAAGTTATTGCACAGAACAGTGCCACTACTTTCTATGTGATAATTACTGATTTTAAATGAAAGCAATGAGCTGCTCTCTTAAAACCTTCAACTGCCACAAAGGAGAAAGACATGAAGCAGTTTTGGTTGTGGTGCACATATAAAACATTTGTTATATTTTTATAAACATTTTTATATAGTTTTTATATTTTTTAAAATAGAGCTGCTTAGGATTTTGCTTGTACTGAATCCAGTTTTATTGTAGGTCTGTAAATTCATCTTAACTTTCTTTTTGGATTCTTTTTACTTTGTCAGTCTCTTTGAAGTACCACCAGACCTGTTTTTTTAGTTCTAGTTTTTTTATCTGCTTCTTTCCAGTAGCCAAAGATTTAGGTGTTTTGAATGAGCACATCAGTGCTCCAGATAGAGATACTGTTTGAAATTATCCATGAACCCAGTGCCTCTGAACATTATTGAGTGACATTTGTTTCTGTTGGTTGTGTCTGCTCTGACTAACTGGTTTCTTTCAGATTGGCAGCTGGGATTACGCTGCAGTAGACGGACAGCTGCGTGAACTGGAGATTGCAGCCAGGCCATGCTATGCCTCTGTCCAATATGCCTGGAATGTATATATTCAGATTGGAGTAACTTGCGTAGCCCTGAGGGGGATCTCTTTGTATTCTCACAAGCTGTGATTACTTCCTGTTTTACTTTAATGACTACCACGTAATTGTCATACTGATTTGTCTGGACAAAAAAGGCTTAATTTTAATTTATTCTCACAGAAAATTTCTTAATGTAGTTTAAGAGCTGGCTTGGTGTCTTTGTTTTTAAAGGTGTGGTGGAAGGTGTCCTGTGCTGCGCTCCCTTCTACACTTTTAAGTGATTCATACATTGAATTGCAAATAGCTTTGAGAAAAGAAATCTGTGTAGGGTAACTTCTCCCCCCCCCCCTCTCCAGGTATCTTTAGCGGTTTGGACTTAATAAGTAGCAAGTGGTTAGACTAGTAAGCAACTTCCAAACAGACAACTGTGGTATTTTGAACAGACAGAAGGAACTGAATTTAAGGAGGAACGGAGGTCGGATACTATACAACAGATGTGTTTCTTCCAGGAAAGCTATAAGGAAGGAAGAAAAATACCCCTTGATTCATTTATATATGATGGCTTTTATTTATACTTTTTTATGTTGTTTTGTATAATGAGGCATACTCACTTTTGTAACATATATCCCTAATGCACCACAGCAAACAAAAGTTATGCACTTTTTATTTCATACCAACATGCTAGTGTACTCTAATGATGTCCCCCTCCTCCTCCCTGCAGGTTGTTGACAGTATTTCTGCCCCGCTTCAGCTCTGAACCTATAAACTTGTGTTGCTGGAGTTGAAGTAGTAACTGCATTAGTCGGCTGCAACAGGCATCTTTTACACTCTGCTTGGTTAATGGAGGGTATGTCACAAGCATTTTTAGTCAGGTTTAATGATACCTAGAGAACAGTATGTAACTCTTGATCTTGTATCTTTTCTTTAGCCTTTCTTCTCTCCTTCTTCCCTTCCTTGTGATTTATTAGATTTCAAAGCTAGTGTAGGTAATTTTATTTAAACCAGTACATTAAGTGAACAGAGCAATGATTAAAACAAAAAATTAAATGATTCAGTATGAAAGGGTTGATTTGTGAAACTGAAATAAGAGAAGGATTTTTCTGGTTTGACATGAAGAAATTGGGTTGCTCATCTTATTTCAATGGCTGGGAGCGTGTCAATTTATGATACTAACATTTGAGCACTGTATTTTTTCCCTGGGTCAAGTGTAGTGCAATATCCCTAGGGCAGTTGTACAGTCGGCAAGCATATACATTGCCTGTGTCAGAAAAGCATTTTGCCCATTTTTCACAATCTTGATCTAACAGGGATTGTTATGAAACCAGAGGAGATGGTACTACAAAGAGCTTCTCTGCTTCTATTCTATAATCTTTAGCCTGTTTCCAGCAATTTTATCTAATTGTTATGAATCCTGCTTGTTCTCCAGCTAGTGTTATCTGTGTTTCTGTAGTCTGTGAGGAATTTAACTCAGAATCTTACCATAGGACTGCGACTATCTGGTAAGAAGAGGTTTTGTGATCACTTGTTATCAGAGCTTGATTTTAATCACTGTCCCATGGGGAAAGGGGCTAGTCAGTTGGCTGCTAAGCCATTCAACTTCTGTTGAATGGCTTTCTGAGGGGAAACCTGTCAAATAGTCTGTGTTCTCTGATGCTGTAAAGCAACATCTGGGTGGAAGGAAAGGGAAAGCAAGTAATCATAATTGCATATTGCTCAAGCCAGTAGAAATCACTGAGGAACATGTGTGTAAACCTTTTTGAATATTGAAAAGTGAGGTAGGAACGGCAGAGAGCCAAAGTAATTATTTTTGCAAGGGCTCTTATTTTCTGGACATAAATACTGGGTAGAAACATGGAGGATGAACCCAAAACATTTTCTGTCCCTAACATGTATGCTGGAAGAATAATTACAATGCATTATGTTATTTCACCTGGCTTTTCAAATGTTTGGCAATTAAAATTTACAGATTTGAGAAATAACTGGAAATACTTTAGTGTAGATCTGTAAAGGCACATTGACTGAAAGTAGCCTCTTCGTAACAAATGGTGAGGTTGTAGGTTGTACATTCAGACAGAGGTGTGTATTTTAACATGGATATGCCCTGCCGTTAGACTTCTCAGACATTTGTGTCTGAGCAGGCATGATGAAAGCAACTCTGAACTAGTCTCTTTAAGGGTCTTTAAATCTAGAGTTAAATGGTGTATGTCTTGCCTTTTAAGTATATGGGCCTTCATTTCAGAATCTGAGTTCAAAACTAAAGACCGTTTCATTCTTTCTCTGTGACACTCACTGCAGTTTCCCCTCCACCCACCCTCCCTCATATTTAATTTTATAGTTCTTTCAGACATAAACATGAAAAAAAAAGCAATTTTGACTTAGTTTCTGAGTGTTGCTGCAAAGAAAAGTAACAAACATCTGTTTTTACCTTAAGTGCATCCATATGTTCAACCTCCCCATCACCCTCCTTCCCAAAAAATTTACAGCCGTATTTGGTGGGTACTGCATATTGTTGAATTAACTTTCTTCACAGTTAGATTAGAGGGTAAGTTCAGAAACTGAAAATATCCATACTTAGTAGTGGCCAGAAACGACATTATATCTAAGCCAAGTTTTCAGTTTTTTTACCCTTCCTCTTTTAATTTACTTCCCTATTCCCTTTCTCCCCTTCGTACCCTACAAGAAAAGGAGATTATCCAAGTTATTGTGGTAATTGGATAAATGCTAACTTGTGAAATTTTCTGATTGCTTTCGTGCTTTAATTAACATTCATGATAATAATACCATGTTTGTCATATAAGTATGATTTGAGATGTATACAGTGTCGATTATTGAAAAGGGTTAGTACCCTTGTTTCATTTTATTACTTCTTGTTGTAGCATCTGGAACAATTCTGACCTTACCAAAGTTTTGTTTTAGTAGAGGATTAACAGGAAGAAGGCTATTTTACTGAGATATTTGAGAAGAAGTGAAACAAAATGTTGAATGATGTTATCTTTTACTTTGTGGTAGGCAGAATGCTTTCAGAGATGAGAGTTTGTAGAACTAAAGATAGCTTTCAAAGATTATTCCTTTCCAGTTAGATAGGGCCTTTAATAGATGTGAAACTAGTTGTGTGAATTTCCTAAATATTTCTACCTACAGTAATCCATATGGTTGTATGCTCCAGAGGGATTCAGCGATGTGAGAACACATGCCCTTCCTCTGCTGCTAGAAGAAGCTGGCTGTGTCTTAGTAACACCAACTAATGCTAGTAATACATTTTTCAAGATAAAAGTTAGAACCTGTACTATAATTTATTAGAAAGTTGATGACTTTTTGACTGATGGTCATTTTACTTTATATTCTCAGGTAAGTGGTAGGTCCTTTTCTTCAAAGGAGATATTAATTATCTCTCTGAGGAAAAGATTCCCTGCTCCTAGCTGATTTTCTTTGACAGGTTGAACAAAAGTCTGAGTGACATCTGGTGGCTACAATGCCCTGTATTTCTCTTTCCATTGTAATGTAAATGGATAGACTGGGTATTGATTCTAGCTTCACCATCACATGTTTCTGCAGACAGAGGGAGGTCATCTTACATCCTTCTGTATGTGATCCTTCTGACTGAGACATCATCAGAACATCGTTGACATTTCGATTGACTTTGAATGCAATCTGGGAAAAGGAAGAAATCATTTGGGGTTGCTTGGACACTCTCTTGGCCATAATTAAGAAATGTTGAAGCTTAATAAAGAAATCTTTACCTTTTCTGTTGGTAATTAAAAGGAATGTGAAAGGTTTTTATGCTGAAGTCTCGCCACTAAGTCTAGAAGTAGTTATCCAAGTATTTTTTTTTTAAACAGTAGTTCAGATTTCTTTTGGATCTCTGAAGACATCAGTAAAGAGGACACACAGATAACAATACCCATGCTTTTACTCTGTGTAGTTTTGATGTTTTATGAAACTTAGTTACTTGTGGTAGGACAAGATCTGAATATAGATTTTTACAGGCTCTGTTGGCTAAAATGAAGACATTGTGTCAGGGGAATATTGGAATCCTGGAAATGCGGGCTCTCATATTTTTGGAAGGACCAGATGGAACCTAGTGAGTCCAAAAGACTTGTTTGTGACTAAACCGTTAAATCTCAAACTCAATCTAAACTGTAAACATAGATGTAGAAACTGTCCATTAGAGATTGAAAACAGAGAATTTGTGGTCTTGTAAGGAAGACTTTGGCAAAATCATTGTCCCATTGGTCAGCAGTTTTACCAGTTCTGACAGAACACTACTTGAAAACAGGCTGTGACTTTCTACTTGCGGATTGAGTAGGATATTTTATACTTGTTTTTAACATCCCAGAGGAATGTTCTTCCTCACTGAAGGTGGGTGGGAGACAATAGCTGTTCTCCTGCTGCTGTTGTGTGGTCTAGGAAAGTGACTGTGGTGTCATGTATGCGATTAAGCAGTGGAATCATAACTGTGTCTCTTCCAGTTTTTATGTTGCTGGAAGGTAGTGAGATCCTCTGAGATCTGGACTATGGTAAACAGCATTGTACTACTGATCTTTCATTGATTAAAGCATTATAGCATCTCATTTTTCTTCTACATCAGTTTGGGGTCTTGTTATGCTGAATGTATTTGAAGTATTTGAAATGCTCTGCATCAACATGAGGTATCCTGTGTTTAATTTTCCCTTTCTTAGTACTGGCAGTATGTAAGAGAGTATAATTTCTAGAGGTAGCATTGGGAATTAAAGGACATATCAGATTTCATGGGTAGAACAAAATTCTGACTCCCTTTAAATGCTAAACATGGGCAATTTGAGAATGGAAGTTATTATATTGATAATAAGTCAATACATTAGGAAATTTAACCAATATGAAGCTTATTTCCTTTTCTTATCTATTCTGTTTTCATCTCTAAAAGAAATGCCTGGAAGTTGTGCTTCAAGAATATTTTATTAATTTTGTATAGTATATCAGATATGTATTTTATAGGAAATAAATAGTGGATCCTGTAGATGGTAGGTTTGCCCTAAAGTTTTTAACAAGCACAGAATAACGAACATCTAGGACTGTCTGCATACCGCTCATCTGTGTTTTTCTAGTTCTACCCTCAATGCAATGCAGAATTCCCATTTGCTAGTAAAAATGTTCTGCTCATTCTGCAAGCAAATGTAAGCAAATCGTTTTAATCTGCATTTTTTGAAACTAACAGCTTTTTATGGAGCTGCTGACCAGTATGCTGTTGCTTTGTTAATGCCTAATGTCTTAAGGGAACTTGAATTCTATGCCCTTGTGATTCCCATGATATCTCGAGTCATAAAATCCAGATTTGAAATTTAATGTAGCATGTCTCATCACTAGGAAGAGGACCTTGATGGTCTTACTGAGCTTTAGTGTTTCACAAATTTGATGTTGCTGTTCCTCAAAAAGTACTAGTTAAATCACTTGTATTTGTATGTCAGATTTCATCCAGCTTTTTGATAAACATGCTTATTCACCAGTTCTCTGAAGATTAAGGTGCTTCCCAGCCTGTACAAGAGTGTTAGAATCTGTCCATAGAGTAATTGCAGTTCCTCTTCTGGTGAGTTCAGATAATTCAAAAGCTCTGCCAAATGTAATAAAGTCAAGTGTTTTAGATGGCATGTTTTCTATCACAGAATGATTATTTTTAATGATTGTAAGGCCTCAGGTGTATTCTACTTTGGGTTTTGTTATTTCTGTAAGAGGAAAAAATTGTGTCCTGGTAATAGTCTTTATTATTATCTAAAAATAGTTGTTTGTAAGAATAGTCTTTATTATTATCTAAAAATAGTTGTTTGTAAGAATAAGTTCAGCATAAGTGTTATTCCATTGTCTCAAAAATGTTAATGAGTGGCTAAAATCGAACAGGAAATAGAAGTGTAAGGAGCTCAAGGTATGTTAAACCATGAAAAAGAAGAATCTCTGATAGCAAAACATATTCTAGTTGCTAAAAAGTGGCTAGTGGTTTTGTGTTTCAGCATTCAAGCTTGCCATTTAAACACTTTTTTTAAGGACCTGATTTTCAGGACTTCTTTTGAACATAGGACTTACTGATGTCTCACCTTTGGTACTCAGCATCACTAAATGCTCTGAGAATGTAGGGCTCAATGCATCATGTAACAGAGAAACTAAAGTATCAGCCCGTATGCAGTCTGTTAGCCCATGGGAAATGCAAAGTATTTTTATTTACTTCAGCTCACAATGAAAGAGATGTAATCTAAGATGAATGATTTAAGGTTTTTATTATTATTATTATTAGCCTGTTTCTATGGATAGTGCAGGGCTGGCTGACAAGAAATAGTTTGTTGAATTTTGGCTGCTTAATTTTTTCTTTAAGCCAGTGGGCAATAACTGGCAACATGGAAAATAAGTTGGACATACCTAGGCAAGAGACAGAAGTTCACACATCTCAGAATCATTATTTTTAAGAAATCACTAAGCATGAGATGGGATTTTCATATATGCCCTATGAAGTGATAAAGCATGTTGCTGAAGATACAGAGAAAGTTTTCTAAAAGGTTTGTTGCAATATATCATTATCAATATATATAAAATATATCATGTTCTCCTTTAGCTGCCTATGTAATATTGGTTTTGCTGTTGGTACATCAATGCATCCTAAAGTTATTTGCTCATTTTGAATAAATAAGAAAATAAGAAAACAGCTCAGTATTGCTTTAATTGTAGTTAATGCTGTGAAACTAAGCAGTGGAGTTTAAATAGAAAACAGAACACTTAATACCTATGGAAACTTTTAATACATTTGTTTCTGAGTTATGATACAAACAGGGTAGGCCAGTGTTAGAAAGGAAAAATGGAGCCAATAAAGAGGGTTTCTGATTATAATAGCTTGTTTCTGTTTAATATCATTGAGCAGGATGAGGTTTTGCAGAGTTTCTCATGGAAATAGCATCCACAGTACTAAAATGATTACCTCATTCTTAGTACCAGTGCCAAGCACTTAGCCCCACAGTGAACACACGGGGTTGATTTTCAACATGAAACAAACCAGAAGTGTGGAATGACATTTTCAGGTGACAGTTACGGTTCTATTCCCTGTAATTAGCACCTCTTAACATGCAAACCTGCCTGTGCCTTTTCCAGGCTGTTGAAGCTCAAATACGAAGTTTTGGACAGACCCCTTCCCAACTGCTCATAGAACCACATCCTCCAAGAAGTTCTGCCATGCAGGTGGTAAGTACCATGTTAACTCTTTGTGACCTGCTATTTTGTTCACTTCCTTTTCTATCTAAAGGGTACAGAACCGGTCACTTTGCTTTGCTTTTTTGTGGTCATAGACCTATGTTATTTAAAACAGCAGATGAGTTATGATTTTGTGTGACTGAGAGTGTATGTAGTGCTTAACTATTTATTTATTGCTGAAAGGATTGTATTGATTTTTAGTACAGACCTTTTTTGTCAGTGTAATCTAAGAACACTTCATCAGTTGATTTTGTTAATACCATACCTGTACAGGTGAGAGCCAATCATCATGGAGACAATTTAGCTAATCTTTGGCAGATTCCCCAAAAAGCATGGATTTAGGAGGTGGAACTTCCTTGTCTTTTCCCTCAGGCATAGGTTTTCCCCTAAAACCAGGATTACTAGGAATTCATGAGCTGAAACTTACATAGCAAAGAATGTGACTAAATGTGTTTTGCAGTAAAGCTAGGGTAATAAAATCCAGGCAGTGAGCATTAACATGCTTTCCCTTTTACCTCTACTTGTGTCTAATATAATTTTATTATACAAACTATTATTTTATTACTGATTACATTCCATATCATGTTGTGTGCTGTCCTTGGGTCTAAAATATCATTTGTGTTGTCATAGATCCAGAACCAAGCATGGTAAGTGGTACTCCAACAAGTAGAGCAGATAGTCTGTTAATTCACAAGTTTTTCAAAAGGTTACATTCACTTATTGTTAAGATTGTTGTTTTACACTGAAATATAAGAAAAGACATTTTGTTCTTATATGTTCTGTAAGACACATGTCCTACTCAAGCGGACTAAGTTCATTAAATTAAAAAGATATCTGAAGTTCAAAAGGTTTTAGAAAATTCACACAAAACCCTTAAATATTTCCAAAGCAGCATACAAGTCTTGTGATGTAGATGTCTAAGAAATGTAAACTTTCTGATCAAATTGAGCTACTAGCCTTTCTCAAATATGACATGTGTTGTACCTGAGGCTTGCTCAGCTGACTGTCCCCCATCCCCACTGCCCTTTCTGCAACCTGTACATGCTGCATTTGACAGCTGTGATCGTGCCCTGGGATCCCATGCACTGGATGGACAGAGCTGATTGTGCTGATTTGTGATCTGTTGGCCCATTGCACCTCCCACATAGTGTCTTAGGGCTGCCGACCGCTACAGTGACTTGTGTGGGCTGTCCATGGGGCTCTCCCTTTCAGAAGAGCCTTGTTAACAGGGATGCTGGGGAGCCCAAGTACCCTCATCATCCATGCCATATGTGCATCCATCTGTCATGGTGCCATGCACTAGGCCCTTGCTCTAATTTAGAGGCATTTGTTTCAGGAAGAGGAGGAACTTGAGAAGTTGATTGTTGATACGTTTGTCAGACCCATTGTTATATAAATAAATTTGATGCCAGGAAGCAGTTTGTGTGGTTTTATAATAAAATTTTTCATGATGCTGAATTAGTAAAGATTTAGTATGTAATGAAAGAAGTTAAATTCTAACTGTTTCTACCTCCTGTGTTTTTGGGGGGCTGAGGTACACACAGGAAAAAAACCCCTTAGTTCTCCACTTGCTTTGACCAGTTTTGTGGTTATTAGTACACGTTTTTATAATAGTACTGTATTAAGTGGTTTTAAAAGTACTATTCCTGGAGCTGAAATGAAGTAAGGATTTTTTTCCTACCACAATTTTGAATTATTTCTAGGTATATTATTTACTGAGTTTTCTGTTTTCGCATGTGTGTGTGTATGCATGTATGCATGAATACAGCCAAATTCAAAACTACCACTTGCTGTGTTAAGTGCACGAGCCATAATATACACCAGGTGTAGCAATTAGCAGTCACACGAAGGCTGCCTATTTGTCTGGTTTTGCTGCTGTTGCTGTATCCCCTTGTGTTTTGAACCATCAGATAGCTGGATTTAATTGAGGCCACATCAGATGAGGCATTACTGACACCTTTAATTGAATGAGCATCCAGGGAGGATTAACTCATAATATTGATTGGCTTTTAGCCACTTGCTCAGAAGGGTGTCTGGGTAGCTTATTAGTTGCCTTTATTTACACCTTTATGCAAAGACTGTAAATAGGAATTCATAGAGCAATATGTTTTTCTAAGTACTCTTAATAACTTTTTAAAAAGGAGTGATAAAAATGCAAATGTATTTAATTTTTTTATTAGTTCTGTATAAATATACATTAAATGTATGCACTTACGTACACATATATGTAATGAAGTATTGCAGGTGAAAAATAGTTAAGAACACCTCATTAGTGTTCTAATTCAGTTATTAGAAAATTACAACTTCTACAGCAATATGGCTACTGATGACTAGGTTGTATTTCTGCATCTCAGTGGAGTTCTCATTTTTTAGGTATACCACACTATCACAAACACATTAAGTTTTGCTTTTGCTCCTTATGTTCGATACCCAGAGATAAGGTCCTCAAAATATTTCATTTCAACATTCGAAGCTGTATTAGTATAGCTTAGTTTAAAAGTTATTAAACTTTTCAACTTACTAAATTAGAAAACAAAAACTTAAAGGTATTATGTTGAAAATGAGAGTCTGGATTCATTCCCTGCCTTTAGTATTTCTAGAAACAACACAGGATAGTGTCTGTAGTCACGTCCACTTTATCTTCTTTACAACTGCATTTAATTATGTTTGTCCTTTGAAACACATTTGCAGTAAAGTCTTCTACTTTACATTCATAAATCTTATTTTTGTACACCAGAAATATATACAGAACATATATCTAGTGTATGTGTGTATCTGTTTATTTTAATGTGCTTTCATGTTCTCATCTGGCTTGTAAAGAATTGCAGTCTGCCAATTTAATGGAACTTGAGACAATCTCTGGGAGCAGGAATTTCTCTTGCTCACTTTTTTGTGTGTGTGTTCCCTCCTAGTTTGGCATTGCTTTCCTTGACATACTATCTCTACAGATATGAAGGAGAATTCTTTTGGCAGAGATAGGTCATTGGAAACTTTTGGTTTAATCTGCTGTGATCTGTAGCAAAGTTTGTATATAGACACGGTGCTCAACAAGGCTCTCAGATTAATAGTGTACATGAAAGTTTTTCTGCCTAAAATGGTTGTTTCCACAAGCACATCCAATTGTTGCATTTGCTTTTCACTGCAGCTGCTATTGGATCCTGTGTATTTTAATCCAATCTTCCATCTCTTGTCCTGTCTTCTCCTTCCCATGTTTTCTTTTCCCATGTATTTGGGTTTTTGTTGTGTGTACTCAACAGTATCTCCTCCTGCAGAGTCCATTGATGTTCACAGACCAAGCTCAACAGGATGTTATCATGGTTCTAAAGTTCCCATCCAACTCCCCTGTTGCTCATGTAGCAGCCAACACCCAGCCTGGTCTGGCCACTCCTGCTGTGATCACAGTTACTGCAAATAGGCTATTTGCTGTAAACAAGTGGCATAATCTTCCTGGTAAGTAAATTAAAGTAAGTAGCCTAAGAAACCACTGCCATCAAACAGTACTTCTGTTGTCAGTTTCCAGATTTGCTGCAGAACTGTTTTAAATTTAACATATCAAGACTAAGTCCAATTCATTGACACAGCATGTTTTTCACATGTGGACTTAGTTTCTTCCTAAAAAGTTAACCTGAACTATTGTGTAGTAAAATGTGTAGCGCACAAAAGGTTTGTAACAACAATGTATTGCTTTCCAGGCCATCAGGCACTATGCAAGAAGAGAAAAACTGTATTGCTCTGTGATCATTATAAAGTCACACTCTTCCTCTTTAATTTGTTTTTCACTCAGATGGAAGTCTGAGCCATATCACATCAAAGACAAGTTTTAAAGCACGTAGAATTTGTCTGAAATCTTTTCTGCTATCTTTTTCTAGTTGATTATGAGTACCATATTCTGATGGTAAAGCTACATTCTAATGAGGCTTGGAAGATTAAAGATATAGGGAAGTCTGTATCTTCTGTAACTTAAACATCCCAAAGTTATTAGGTGCGTATGTATTTGTCAGTATGAAAGGACAACAATAGATCCATTTGCATAGCAACCAATCAAATCAACTGCCCTTTAAAAATGTGTTGGACTTGAGAAGATTGTAATTTTATTTTCAATTCTAATGTTGTCTAATCTTAAAGATATTCATCCTTCTTTCCTCCTTTCCCTGTGACAGTCTGATGCCCAAGCTGTGAAAGGTAGTTTATTTCAGTGCTATGTAGTAAATCTGGTTAAAGGCTTTTCAAGAAAAGGAAAAAAGATCTTCTAGTGGAATAACTTAACTAGAAGGCATTTGCACCAGAGTAATACCCACATCACCGAAATACCTAGTAAGAAATACAGATCTGTAGATCTTGACTATATTTTGAGAAAAGCCATATGATTCCCACTCTTTTCCCTAATTCTCACAAATTACCTCTCAACTTTGTGCGAATAGAAACATCTATGCATCAATTTACTCATCCAATAAATGCTTGCAAAGAAAAGGGGAATGAGGACTTGTCTAGATAATACACTGTGAGCAAGAATTATGTACAGGGCTATTGACATTTGTTTGAAAGGAGGAGAGCAATATCCTCTCATACCTTGGATGTGTAATGTTAGGTATATAATATTCAAGGCTTTTAAAAAATAGTCTTTGTGGACATACAAAGGTCATGGGAAAAGAAGAGGTTCTAGAGTGGTGGGAGTTTGATTTTCTTGTAAGTCTGCTGGTGATGATCTGTGAGCAAGAAAACAATTGTTGAGTGTAGTAATTAACTGGTTTGAGTTGAAGAGACCTTCAGATTTTCATTTTTTCTTGACATACTGAGAACAGTAAGCTTTGTTTTCAGTATTTTTTTCATTTAGAAGTATTTTACACTTGTATTTTTAAAAAAAAGCTCAAGAAAACCTATAATTCAAAACAAAGGGCAACTGAACAGAAATAAAACCTGGTAAAAACCCACCTCATAGTATTATCTTTACCAATGAGGCATCATGATAAAGAAGTTAAGTTGCCAAGTTGTCACTAATACATAGTTAAATATCTCATTCCTACTTTGTGTATAAGTTTGGTGGCTTTGTGAGCATATAATGGCACTGGTACCCAGCAGGGTACCTCCATCTTGTCATGGTTTTTTTTTCTGATAGTGATTGCAGCATAACTTTGACTTACTAATTACTTATGAAAACCTTCTATTGATACTGGTTTTTATATTAAGCTACAGATGGTAAGATAGAAAAATCACAGGTTAAGTGTTCATCCATTATTTTTGTTCCACTTCCAGGAATGTCTTGTGGTCTGTTGGGGGAGGAGAGTATGTTTGCTTGCATGTTTGTTTTCAGTGAGGCTGTGGGGAAAAAAAGGGCCTTTTTTTTTAAACTGAAGGAAAAATTTAGGAGGTAGGCATTTCACTGGTATGCCAGATGCCAGCTGAAATGGAGGTCGGCAGAATTATATATGAAGTTCTATGCAAAATTGCAAATAAATGGGTTTTGGTGATGGATGAATCTTGAAATACTGGATGACTATGAGATTTCCCTGTCTGCATCATAAACTGACTTAAAAAAAAAATGTCCTTTGTGCTTCAGTTGTTCAAAGCAGAGCTTTAAAAAGTAAAGAGGGATATAGTATTTGCTACAGTCAGCAGATGGTTGTTGCATTTTGCTGTCAGTGCTCTTTACCACTTAATTTTGTTTTGTTGCGACAGGAGAGGTTCCCAGTAAAGCATCTGCTAGAGCTTATGGCTGAGGACCAAAGCTGCTGCTGATGGCATACATTCAGAATAGCACTAATCTAAAATAAATGTTTAATACGCAGCCCACAGAAGCACCTGGAATTTTGGTGTGTTTTTTTTAATTCATTTGATACAGAAGAATTTCTAATAGTTAAAAAAAGGACATAGCTTTGATTTATAAAATGTATGTGGCTTCACGTATTAAAAAAGTGCAAAGTTTTTAAATCTTCTTTCCTAAATTCCAGCTCATCAAGGTGCTGTACAAGACCAGCCTTACCAGCTGCCAGTGGAAATCGATCCTCTCATAGGTCTGTCACTTCCTTCTCTCTTTGCGATTCATTAAGCTCTGTATGGTGGCCCTGAAGTGTAGATTACGGTTGTTTTTCACTTGCTGGTTGCTGGGAATGGAATTTTCCTGATAAACCATTTGCATGCAAATTGGAATGCAATGAGCTGTGGCTATGCTGGTATTTCATCAACTCCCCCTCGTTGGTTTGCCTAATTTGAACAGGCCTAGGACGCGTGTCAGTGAAAATTAATATGGATGCTGTAATAATGTGTGATTGAGAATGTGCATGAAGTACTGTCAGGATAATATTGGATCTTTTCATCACCCAGACTTGTTGATGAGCAGGAGCGAGGCACGTTATGATGAATTGGTGTACTGGTAATGTGATGGAGCTCCTTTGCTGAGGAAATTTTCATAATAACAGTGGGGTTCTTAACTGCACCGTGTTGTGAAAAATAAAACCATGGTGCCAGGGTTTCATCATTAAAGGAGATCAATCCTTTCTTCATAGACCTGCTGTTCAGGCTGAGGGGATTAATGTGTAATTGCAAAGCGATTTCAAAGTTGAAATATATTGTCCACTCTGTTTTAGTATTGAGATATTAGTATTCATTTTTCAAGGGTATTGCATCTTTTGATCAGCATCACTAGTTAAATTTGTGTATGTTTTTCTTTTATTAAAAAGGGGCGGAGGAATGTCTTGTATTTAATGGCTCAGTGTAATAGATTCAATTCATGACTTTTTATTATAGAGGTTTATTAGTTTATATAGAACTGATTTCTCCATCAGTATGGCTAGTTTGGTCAGTTCTTTCATTACAGGTCCACCTTTTGGGGAGTGCATACTTAGATGATAATTCAGAAGCCTGCAACATGGCAAACGGCAAACTCAAAATAGCCTAACCCCATAATAGAGGTTAGGTGAAGTGGCCAACTACAGAAGCATGAAAAAAATCAGAACAAAACCGAGCATGTCTGGATAGGTTAGACTGACGGTCTGTCAGCTAGTGAGAATTAATTTCAAAACCAATATGCATACCACAGTAGGAACTGCATTGTATTGGTCCGTTGCTGTGTGGCCATTTTGCTGGGTAAGCTCTATGATAATTAAATCAGGAACAGTGTGGGTATATTAAACCATTTTATAGAGCTGATAAAATGTTTTTCCAAAGTTTCTAAAATCAATTCCCATCTGAATAATGCAATATTTGTAATTTGTAGTGAGGAGGACATGTGCTGTAACTCTCCTTCCTTCCTGAAATAGATTTTATCCGAAAATTGTTTGGAGAAGGAAATGTATATTCTGCTTTAAAACTTGCTATCAGGTAGACCTTACAAATATAAACACCCCAGAAAAAAAACCAAAACAAACCACAACCAAAATTGTATTGAGCCTATCTGAAGATTTTTCTACATATTGTGAAGAATTTTAAAATTACAATTCCATTTTTAGGCTTGCCTTTAATTTAGAAAATACTTTGACTTTTGTCTGGTATGAACACCTTTAAAATTAATGTTCACAGTTCTGAAAGCTCATTTAAAATAGATCATACAATAGATCTTGAATCAGCCTTGTGATTACACTGGACATAGTTTAAAAAGTTTAAGGCTTTCTTTGTCAGTGTTTAGTAGCATCATTGGGTATAAGCAAGTAATTATGTAGATAATATTAAAGGGTTGTAATTGTGGCTAGACACATTTACCTAAAAATAGCACCTAAGAGGACCACAAAATTGCACTTTTATGGTTATAGCAGAAATCTTATTGCTGGCCTAGTCATACAGAGAGATTCCTGCTGTCCTTGTTTTCCAGTTGCACAGGAAGATGTAAGCCAGCAGTCTTTAATATGGCATTGATTCTAGACCTGTTTTTGAGATTAAGTTTTTTGAAGGTTTTATCCACACTAAATGTATCAATCTGGGTGTTTTGGGGCATTATTTGCCATTATTTCATCATACAGAACACTTCACTGTGCATTTATAGTGCACTGTTGTTATTCTTTAAGTGGTCCCAGCAGAAGCCAAGGCCCTTTTATGTGCTACCTGCAGAGGAAGTGTCAATACTTTGCTAAATTATTTGCTACCCATATGGACAAGAGAGTCTCAGCATTTTAAATGTAGCAAAAACATAAATAGATAAAGGATTTCATATATAGTATATGGAATAAGCCCAAGAGTTAGGGGATAGCTAGCCTTTGAGAGTGGAAAGAAGGTAAAGAACATAGAGTAAAGAAGAGCTCAAGACCAGGACACATAGGTCCAGGGGACCACCGGGAATGGAAGTAATGGTGTTGTGAGCAGTTGGAAACCAAACCCAGGCCTACAAGAACTTACTTGCCTGTTATGGGAGTCACGTTCCCTCAGCACATTAAAAGTTCTTTCTGCAGTGTGGGATTTTCATGATATATATCTCTAGGAAACCATATATCTGTATGCATACACATCAGTTAATAAGGACGAAGTATAATATGAAAAATGTGTTCAGTAATTCATTCCTGTCCATTCTGTAGATTCACAAAACAAGATTATCTGGGGAAAATAAAACAGCAGGTGGTCAAAGTAGGGTGAATATTTTCTCTCAACCCTAGAGGAGATTGTGGAGATAAGATGGTTAAATTTTGTACAATGCTTAAAAAAGTAGTAAATGGTAGTGATGTTTACTGCAGGTATTCTGTTTTAAATTACAATGCTTGCAGTGAAATACAACTTGTGTGTGTTTTTTAAATCATAATTCCAATGTTGTCTGCATTTGAGCCACTACGTAGTATATATGTTTATGTACTGTCTTCTAATTATATTCCTTTCCTCTGTTTCTTAATATCCTATACTAGGAGGGGGGAAAGAAGCTTATTACATTTTTATTTATCATTCCTTTTTTCAATCTTTCATTTATATTTGATTTAAAGAAGGGAATTCTCCTATTTTAGAATATATATCAGAAGGAATTAACATTGTTCCAAGAAGTGTAATGAGTATTTTATAGTAAAAGTAGAAAAAGAATACCCCTGCCACAAAAACCAAGTAACAGCAATGAGAAATAGTTTTGGTGTGAATGTTAGTTTCTAAAATGTGCTTTTGTTCTGTGAATGTGGATGCTAAAATTTCTTGATTTGTGTGTATTTCTGCTCAGCCAGCAATACAGGTATGCACAGGAGGCAAATCACTGACCTGTTAGATCAAAGCATTCAGGTGCATTCCCAGTGTTTTGTCATCACCTCTGATAATCGTTACATCTTGGTCTGTGGCTTCTGGGACAAGAGTTTCCGAGTTTATTCCACCGACTCAGGTAATGTGTTTTTAAAATATGAGAATAGCCTAAAAGAAACTTTGCATGCCTAGGGAATTAATTTTTCTTAGAGTATTTACTTGAATTTAACCGGTTGGTTTTCAGCGCCTGGGAATTTTTTCTGAGGAAGTACAGGCAAGCACCACAGAATAAGAACAGAAGTGAAGTCTTGAAATCTGGTGAAAGAATACTTATGAAAGCCTTTGAAAGCTATACTATAATAGAAAAATTGATTTGGAGCCACTAAATTCTTTCATATAACATAAACTGATCGATATAATGGGCAACAGTTAAATTAGTCTGTCAGCTGGCATGTATCCAAACCATTGAAGTCATGCATGTGTCATGCTAAATAGAGAAGAATTTTTCAATGTAAGCGCTATAGGAATTTAAAAGCCATGGAGCCCCAGAAAAAAATAGGTATGATTTTTTTTCCTTTCATTATCTTATAATGGGAATAGCAACCTCACTGCGAGGTACTTCTTTCGGATTAATGACCCAGTGCGGTTAATGTGTGTGTGTGCCATCAAGCTTTCCAGTAGGTTATTAATCCCTAGGGAATATCCTACATGTTTGTCATAATTTCTTAAATATATTAGTTAATAGTTTTTTTCACACTTGGCAAACCAAAATGCTTAACAAAACAGGATGGTTTTAATGAAAATCTGTTAAAATGAGATCTCATGGCACATTTTAGCATATCTGTCATTTTTTGCAGTTTTAAAACCTTAAGTATAAATGAGAAGTTCCAATTACTTCATATTGAATGCCTACAATTCATTATACAGACATCTTGTTAGACCCTTCTTAGTTCCATTTTCTCATTGATGAAAATAAATTTACATAAACCTGTGAATTTAAAGTAGATCTTCAGAAAACTTAGCAGTAATAAATTTTCAGCCTCTGTTGTTGCTTTATACGAACAGAGAGCTAATTATTTTATGTTAAAGGATATATTTTACTTTACACCTATAGAAGGAACTTGTATGATTTTGGTAGCTTTGTCCTGTATCAACTGAACTACAAATATCTCATTATGTCCCCTGTTTTTAAGTCAAGAACCCCAGGCATCTTGTTACTAGCATAGCTAATTATGATATAAACCAAAATACAGTTGTCAAAATAGTTGCAGAAGACTTGTGTCTTCCATGTGTCTCCTGTTTGTCAGTATAGAAACTCTAGCTCTAGCATAAATCAAGTGAATTCACATGTACTTTATTTTGCTTTGAATTAAAATGAGAATGTAGTACTGAAATACTTTGAAATCAACAGAACAGCAAGGGAAAAAGGTGATGTGATCAGTAATGCCTAATGGCAAGTGATCATAAGCATTGAATTCAATTACATTTTAGCACTCACAGGAAAAGGGGGCATTTTTCATATTAGATTTTGGGTTTGTTTGGGGTTTTTTTAACAGGAAATACTTTTAACATAAATCAGGGGTTCTCAGCACAGCTGGTATAGCAGAAGCACAATAAAACCTTCCTCCAGCAGTGGGAATGATTTCTAAACAGCATTTTAGATTGAGTAGTGCAGAGACTTGAGTCTTACTTTTCTTTTAATTATTCTTAGCACAGCTGTCAAATAAAACAATAACTAGAAAATGTGTTCTGTCAAAAAGGGCTATCTGGGTCTGATATTCCTGTGTAGACAGGACAACTCATATTAAAGAATACAACAAAGTTGAAGAACTCTTATGAGATTAATAATGTTTTAAAATTATTTTTACTAATAAGAAAGAGCAAAAGCTTATTTTTTGTTTTGATGGAATTTATTGAACCTTAGCTGCTCAGTAACTAAGTAAAACTAACATGGTAGTGCAGCTACCCAAACAACTGTCAAACAAATAGCCTCAAAAAATGTTTGTCTCCTAGCACAGAATCTATAAACATAGAATATAATTGAAAGAGAGATCCCTATAGCTCTGCAATGTTTATAGCATAAACTTGTGTTCTAAATGTATAAATCACCTCGGGTAGTTGAATACCTGTGGCTGTACAACTGAAAAATATATCACATAATTAAATTCCTCTAAAATCTAAACCATGTAATTGACAACTTGAATTTTCAGGGGAAAACATATGCTCGGTAAGATGTTTTTGTAGATTGCCAAAATGAGGTGTGTGAGTGTTTCACTGCTTCTAGCTGTGAAGTTCAGTAACTTTCTCTGAATCTATTGACTGGTCAGCATTTGAGACAGTCAGGTGACTGCAGCACAAATTAAATCCATGGTGTGCAGAGGTGACCACTATAGAATGCTATTACAAACTCAACCAGATGAGTGAAAGACTTGAACGCTGAGTTACTCTCCGTTCTGATACAAGGTAGAGCTGCACAGTAAGTGTATCTTCCAGGATTTTGCCCCTTCCGGTCAGAAAAGGCTCATGTGATAGTAGTTCATTTCACAATTTCTCTTGGAGGATTAAACTTGCCTAATGAGTTTTGTCAGTGTTGTGCTTTAAATCTGATGTACAGATTTCCTTTAAATTGCATCATGTGATCCTATTGTTTTTTCATATATTGAAGTAATTCATTCCTCTTTTTTTGTAGATGCTTGTATCTTTCTCATGTCTTTTTCCTTCCTCAGAACCACTCCCTTTAAGCTGTTTGCTACCATTAATGTTATTTAGTGGCTGGATATGAACACAATGCCTTTGTATTGAGGGCTATAAAGTGTGTCTTACTAGCTGTGTTAACTGAGTGGCTAATTGTTTTTAATTCATGCACCAAAATATTTTATTAAGATGTGCTTAATTTGAGTCCCAACTCAAATTTGTGTAATTACTTGTCATGTTGCTAGCTATTTAAAAAAAAAAAAACTTTTCAGAAGATTTTATTTCTGGTACAGAAGTTTGTATTTCCTGTTTCTTTTTCAGCCTGTGTTTTTAATCCCTCCAAAGCCATCACTCTTTTTCCCTTCTGTTCTTCCTCATTCTTTATTCAGCCTGAAGCAAAAATTGGTGCATGGTCATTTGGGCTGAGGAATCTGAGGTCACGCGTTAATGGCATCACATATCACACTTCTGTGTGTCATTGGAGGCAGAGTTTGGTCTGGCCAATGTTACCTGAATGGGCAAAGTAGGCACACACACGTAATGTGCGTGTGTGTATCTTTTGTCTTGTCTCTACAAAATCTGCAGTTACTAACCTTCAGTAAATCCAGTGAGATGGATTTTAGTGCTTACATTCTCATCTCATAAGGTCATGTATACTGCTGGCAGGACACATGATGTGTTTTACTCTGTAGGAGCCAGGCTCTGGCTGGGTGGTCTGGCAGAGATCTACTGTGGGTGACCTTACATGTGTTTCCTCTCCCACATGCAAATCCAATATGCATGAGTGGATCCAAATTTACATTTTCCTGAAAATATTGTCTTATTTAGTTAAGGTTAAAAGGTGATAGTCGTACTCATGTTTATACAGACTCTTGAATGGCTCATTTTTAAGTGCCTAGGCTTTCCTTTATTTTTAACGTTTACCAGCAGTACAAGAGTTTGTCCTATATGCAGTAGGTAAGAGAGTTTTTTACAGGTCTTTCTTCTGAGGTTTTCTGAAATTCTTAATAGGGAAAGATACTGGTAGAAATTATTGGCAAGTGTCTAAATGGTGATGGAAAAACTTGGGTACAGGAGTAATTTTTCGTATAAATCTAATTTTCTCTGTTTAAGAAGATGCTCAAAAGCTGCATATGCTATATTTTCCAAGAAGCTCTCTCACTACCAGTTTCTTCCAAGTCCTAGGTGTTCTGTAACTTCTGACTCCATTTCCCAAGTCATCATCAAATTTGCTTTTTTTATTATTAATTACTTTGATTAGTAAATGTATCTTAAGCTTGCCTTAAAAGAGAATTTCATCCTGTTTCCTGTCTTTAAAGTGAAGGTAATCATATAAAATAAATAAAAACAACTTTCTAGCATTATTGGCCTTTGAATAAAGTATAAAACTTATGGACTCTAAACATTTTTTGTATGGACTGTATGGACTACTGCACTTTTTAAAGGAGTTTCCACCAAATCAAGAAAAAAAAATAGTACTCTTAAGTATAGTTCTTTCTGGAATCTTTTCTTTTTAAATAAAATATTTTTGAGTATAATATATTTAGTTTGCCTTAGAAAGAATGAAAGCAGAGTTTTAAAGCAATAATTTTTTTGTGTTTCAGGTAAACTGATGCAAGTAATATTTGGACACTGGGATGTTGTAACCTGTCTTGCTCGTTCTGAGTCCTATATTGGAGGAAATTGTTACATTCTCTCAGGATCGCGTGATGCAACGTTGCTGCTCTGGTACTGGAATGGCAAAACCAATATCATAGGTGATAACCCAAGAGGTGAGCAAAACCAGAAAAAACTGTTTTATAAGGATGCTCTCTAAAAGCTTCAAAGAGTGAACAATTTGCATGATAAAATTTTAGGTAACACTATTGTCAAAGTATAGTGCTCATTTTTTACTTGTAGTTGTGATTAGTTCTGGTTTAAAGAATTGAGGGTATACAGTGCTTGCTTTGTAACACAAGTAGAACTATTTTTTAAAGCTATAGAATACCGAACATTACAAATATATTTCTGTCACTCTTCAACTGGGAATGAGTGGCTCTGGGAGTGAGAGAAGGGAACTCCATTTTTACATGTCCTGCTCAACCTGACTGAATCTTTTTCTCTCAACATCATGATTTCATTAAATGTTGTTTAAAACAAAAGACTGTACATTGCTCCAATGCAGAGTGTAATTTATGCAACTCTAGTCTTAAGCATATAGGTTCTCACAGCTGTACTGTTACGCAGACAGTGAATTTTTACTTAAAGGTCACTGTAATGAGATGTGTAATGGCTAGAGCAGGATACTTACGTGAAAGAAGGACAGACACATGGGACGGATTAAAGAAGCAAACTCAAAACTTTTTTAGTTTAGGTGCTACGTGCCTAATCCTCACTCTGACGTATTAGGCATTTTAATTGGTTCCAGTGCAAGCAACAGGGTTCATACCATATAACCAAACTAGTAAGTCAGAATAACCCCGCTTTAGCTGAATTTGGTTTTAACTCCTCCCCACCCAAACTCACCTTGCACTTGCCAAAGAATTTAATCTCTTCTGTCTTGCAGCATTTCCCAGGAAATCCCAAATCCTTTTACTCATTAAGATACTTTTTTTTTAACTCAAAATTTTCTATGGCAAACAATGAAACACTGTGACTGTTCAACCCTGCTGTGCCTGCATTATATAACAGGAAAGGCAGAAAGTGATCTTGTTGTTACGCCAGTTTCACATCACACAAAAAATTAATCAATGATTCCCAAAGCAAAGAAAAAGGCAGACATGCAACTTGAGAAAAAGACTGAGTGAGCCACCTCATAGGAGTGAGAGACTTTCAAGACAGCTCATGAGAGTTTACATATGTGAATAGAAGGGTGCATCATAGCCAGAGATCCTGTTCAGCCACAGAGAAAATGTTGTGAAGAAAAGAGGTAAGAAGCAGTATTTTCTATCTGCCTTAAGAAGAGTGTTTTCTCCCATACACTCTTTGACCTTGTTTAAATATTAGTGAAAACATACCTGTTGCCTGCAGAGGAAGAAACAGACATCTGGAAAACAAGAAGTATTGTTTGTCTGGCATATATTGCAGTTACAACTTGTATACAATTTCATATAATGTAAACAGTATCTGACATACTCCAAATTAATCAGTTTGGTAAAGTTTGTGTTCCATACTCAAATCTGTTACTCAACTGCAGTTATCTGGATTTGAAAAAAATGAGGTGGTTTGGCTGAAATTGCGTCTGTGAACTAGTTCGGAGACACACAACTAATAAATATGAGAATGAATATCTGAGCTTAACTTGCAAATTAGTTGATGTTGACTGTGAAAACTATCTAAAAACTGAAGAAGAAACAGAACTGCAGTTCCCACAGTTGCAGAATCTTCAAGTGGAAATGTGAGCAGACTATTCCCATCTTCCTTTCAATAGCCTGATTCAAGAGATGGGAGCTTTTCCATGGTGTAGCTAGCAGAATTTTATGAGCATCTTTAAATAAATATGGCTTTGGTTGAGGATGAAATATCCGTGAATGCTGTATACATATTTTGCAGTCTGTCAGTTTAAAGAAAATGCAAACTCTGCACAATTTTTTGCAGAGTTGTAAACTGGGAAATTCCTGAAATTCTGTGAAAAGAACTTAAGAGCTTGACAGTCAAGTGAACTTGTAAATCCTAAAGGGCAAAACTGCCCTTTTGAGGAGCAAACCCTGTGGTTTGCAGCAATGAACATCTGTAGATGTCTCCTTACAGTGTGCAGTCCTGCAACTGAAGTCCATCGTTGTGAATTCTTAGGCCTGTCCTGGGAGGTTCTTGTTAAGTATTTCCCAGTCTTGCCTGCTTTTTGAACAAGACCTTGAGGCTATAGGCTCCTTTATGACCTAAACAGATCACATACTGAGATATTATGCCTAGTATCTGACTAGAATAGGTAGATTTTGTTGTAATCTGTTGACTGTCTTCTCTAATGTAAATTTCAAACTTATTAAAAATATTGCCATTTTTAAAGTTATACTAGGCTATTTTAACTGCTGTTTAAAATTGAACAATAGCTACATGATAAGTTTTTTTGTTTGCAGTTATGTGAAACTTGTACTTTTAGGGACACACAATGTCTCCTATGTTTACTAGTTGCCATTATGTAAGCATGCCTGGAAGCCCTTGATATGAATTGGAATCTCATGGCACCATACATAGACCTAGACATGTGCATAGTAAAAGACAGCTTCTGCTTCAAAGAGATGGTAATCTGGGGGGGTTAATTTTTCCCAGAAAGAGCTGTCTATAGGCATCTCTGTTCAGTCAAATTTTTTTTGAAAGGCAAATAGAAAGAGCTGTTTCTGCTTAGTTTTGATTTTTTCGGAAATGGAAAGCGCCAGCAGACTTGTTGGTTTTGAGCCCTGTGCAACTATAACTTCCATCCATCTGTGGGACGCTAGGTATTTAACTTGTCTGATGTCTTTTTGTATTAGAAGCTTACGATTTTCTACCTCAAAATATAGTTTATTCTTGCTTTTGATCAGCACTGTTTGTTGGAATTTTAGATACTCTCAAACTTGATACGTCTTCCCAATTTTTTTCTCTATTTAAGTATCTCTAATTTGCCTCTTAAAATGACTTCACAGCAACATGCATCCAATGGCACTGTACCAAATCATGGTGCCAGAGTAGTTTCAACAAAAATAATCTAAACCAGAAGCGTTTCTTTCCTCCTTTCCTAGTACCTGTTGCCTCTGATATACATCACCCAGCAGAATAGTATGATCAAGCTTCCCTAAATACTGGCACCCATTACTCCCCCAGTTATGTTTTATTTAGGTTGCTTTTTCTGGTTTCGTTACTTTGGAAAGCAGTTGAGCTCTTGATCTCTGGCAGCATGTATTTTAGAATGGTACTTAAGTCAAGTTGACAAGCCAGGTAGACTATGGCATTAAATTCTTCTTAAGGACAATTTTCTGACCAACTGGACTGTATGGGAATATTCTTTATGGTTTTGGTTTAACAGAAGAAATATATTATTGAAATATTCACTATTTAAATTGTTTAATTTTTAACTTTTAAGATGACTTTTAACTTTTAAGAAATTACACCTATGCAGTCTCACTGTCTAGTTTTTCCCTAATAACTCTTGAATGCATTGATCAATGTAAACCAAATTTGATTAATTTAAATCTCAGATACAAAATTCCTACATGAGACACATCTGCTGGAAAGTTTTTATTCTTCACAAAACAGCTTGATTACATTTAGGTTAAGTCATTTTTTCCTTCTCAAATTAAAACCTGAAATTCAAAAAAATATTTCACCATGCTCTTTGATCAAATATACTTTTTTTTTTTCTTTAAGTTAATTGGTTTTGAAAATGTAGAAGCATGGCAGTACTTCACTTTGGTGCACAGGCCTTTGCTGGTGCAGAAATGTTTCTGTGGACAGTCTCTGACCAAGCCTAGGAATAATTCAGAACAGATCAGAGGATCCGAAGTAGTTGTATCCTTTAGAATAGCCCTAAGCTATTTGGAGTTCACATTAATTAGCATAATTTACTGTGGAGATGTAAAGTCACTTTGCATAGTGTAAGGGGCATTTATTTTTCTCTCCTTGTCATGTGGCTTGCTTTGGTGAGGTGGGGGATGCAGAGAGGAGAGGATGTAACCCTCCCCTTTGCTACCTCTTGAAGCCCATGTGTGATCTGTATCACAAGTTTGGCTTTTGCATTTTCAAGAGGCTTGGATCTAATAGCAAGATACCACTTGGAGACATAACATTATGCTTCACGACTTGTGTTTCTGAGTGAGGTGGTAGAATGTGTAGAGGTTACTGGGAGAGGGTGGTATGCTTGTGGAAAGATGCCATGTTTTGCACTTGCCTGGCCTAATGGGGTGGAGGTGGAGAGGAGTTGAGAAATGGGGGCTGAGGGGAGGAACTATGTGTGATGGCTTGGGAAAAGAGATGAGAAAATCCATTAGCATACAAATGATATGCATCACTTTCAGGTCCCACTCTGGCTTTGAAGCTCAAGTGGCAACTCTTAGTGTTCGGACATTTCCTAGGTTGAGGGATTGCATTTTACTTTGTAATCAGGGAACCATAGGAAACTGGGGGCTGGAGCTTTGATCACCTGATCTATTCTCTTTTCCCAAAGAAAGCTTAGCTACACCAAAAGCATTCTTGACTGATGTTTGTCCAACCTTCTGTTAGAAACTTCAGCAAATACATTTTGGGGCCTTAGAAGACCTATCATTAGCAACCTTTTCCCAGTGTTCAGCCTACTATCCAGTTCTTTTTTTGCAGCAGCTACATTCTGTCATTTCTTACATGTTTATTCTTTGTGTACAGAACAGATTATATATTTCCTCCTTGCAACAATTTCCAGTTATTTGGATTATCGTGACCTGCAATTTTTTGCTTCCAGATTTACTAACCCTATTATTTCTGTCTTTTGCCATAACTCATGCTTTTCTAGGCTTCTGATTTTATTTCTTTTTTGTGTGTTCCTCTCCTCTTCGGTTGTGTCTTCCTCAAAACAGACCCAGTAATGCAGTTGAGGCTTTTCCAGTTATAAGTAGAAAGAAACCTGTTTTACAGGCTAGTACTTTTTACTTCCCCCTGGGATATCTATTTCAAATCAGCATGATAGTGTTAATTCTTTAAGTGTATAAGACAATATAAATTTCAGTCTTTTCTGAAGAATCCCCATCTATGCAATTGTTTCTCCTTTTCTCTGTAGTTTGACTGTGGAACCTTGTCTTCAAACTTTCTTAATTGTGTATCATTTTAGACTGTTTCCCCAATTTATCAGATTTGAATATAATTTTGAATTCTTATTGAATCCTCCAGCACATTTGCAGCAACTCATGTCTGCAAATGTAATTTGTACTTTTAGTCTGTCAAATTGGTCATTAAAGAAAACTATAAATAGTACATGGCTTAGGAATGCCCATCGATACATTTGCCATTTTGACAATGAATAGATTTCTGAATATAGCTTTCCAACTAGTTTTCACATGATACATAGTAGCATCTTCTAAACATGTGCTTCCCTATTTTCTGTAAGAATTTGCCCAAGTGAAACAGTGCCAGAGTCCTTACGGATGTAAAAATACATGATGTCTCCCTGGCCACAGTTCCTGTAACTGCCATTGCATGAAAAAAATCACTTTGACATGATTTGTTCATAACAAATCCAGATCAGCTGTTACTCATCTCCTTGCTTTCTTCTAACAAACTGTGTATATATACATATATATATATATGAGTACAAATATAAATGTTCTGCCAGTATTTTTTTTCTGTTGGGATTAAGCAAACTGCTAATTTCTCAGTTTTATTTTTCCTGCTTCTCAAATAGCACAATACTTTTTTTATTCTTGCAGAACCTCACCTAGTATCCATAAAACAACAGTTACAACTTGGAGATTATGTAGTTTCAAAGTATCCTCAAATCAGTATTATCAGGCCATTTGAGTTCCAAACATTTACCTCATTTAGTTCTCTAATTGAGACAACGGTTCTTACTGCTGCCTTTATTTACATTTGCTGCCTGACTACAGTTGGCTTTTTGTACTGAAGACTTTTACAGAAATACTTTCAGATGTATGGCATCAACTATTAGTATTGGTTGCTTTTAATAACAGACGAACGTCTCATGAAAACACAACATATTTCTGTGTTTATAGAATGACTGTTACTACTGACATAATTGTTAGTTTCATCTCGTCTATGCTTGGGTATTCTGGTTTTGTCCTTACTTGATCAAACATTGTCTCTTACACTGGTTCAGAAAAAAATCTCACTTATTTTGTTCTTTCTGCTTGACTTTCCTGTGTTTACAGTCACTGGAGAGCGTTAGTTGTGCCAGGCTTGTATCCTCTTGTCTGTCTTGTTCTTCTGCGGTATTGCAGTGGTTTTCACTAGTATCCTTATTGCTTTTAACTTTGCTTTTATGTAGACTTAACTTGCCATGTATCTATAGAAACCTATCTCCTCAAACTGCTTCAAAAATTATCTTCTTGTCCTTGTTGTTTCCCTTATAAAGTATATTGGACACTCTTACACCTTCATCACTTTCATGTAAGTTCCTTTCACCACCATGGTTTTGATCTGTTTTGCTATATTGGTTATAATCCTATCTATTGGTTATAATCATATCATATTCATACTATTCATTAAAAATATTTATATAGAATATAGACTGTTCCATTGCTTTCAAAATGTCTACAGATTGTTCATAATTAATTTTTATTTTTCATAGTTAGAAATAAAAGATACCTAATTTAGAAATTTTATTTCTTTAATGAAATCAAGGCTTAACTGATTGAAGTGTTCGGTACCAATGAAATGTAGAGACTGTGTATGACTGTATTACTATTGCTAATAATAATGTCTTCTGACTTATTGCATTGATCTTCCACACATATGTGAATAAACCAAATTATATTACCTCTTTTATTTCATCCCATGAAACTGGAAAATGTTACTCTGTGTATGTATCACATTTGCATCATGAGGATTATGGGTGTACTTTCATTGTATATTTCTGTATCTTTTAAGGGGTACTATATTCAGGTTTTCTGAAGTGTGTTAGAGAAATGGTTTTAGTAGTGTAGCTGTGTAGCAGGGCACATGTGGATGTAAGCACATTATTTCATACTTCAAAAAGACAGTTACTGAATTTAACTGAGATTTAATTGAGACGATTCATTGAACACTTTTACTACTTCTAACACGCAGAATACCTTTATCAGATCAGTTTTTTAAAATGCATCATCTTTTCAGTTTATAAAATATGGAATCTCCCAAAGGGTTCAAAATTCAATCACCAGATTCCTGTTTTGCCAGAGAGCAAACTAGCTAATATCCAAGCTACGTCGAAAAGATACTGTATTTTACTGGGGCTTTTTTGTAGCTGTAATTTCTAAATAAGTATTTGGATACCTAAAAGATTCATTATCAATTATCATTATTCCTAAATTAAACCTATGGTTTTGAGACTAGAGAAATCGTTAGTTTTAATTGTTATAGTAATAATAGCAAAAGAGAAAACATCTGTCTTTCATCAACCGCTACACACATTTTTCAGTTTACAAATTTAAACTTTTTACAAGTGAGTGCTTGATATTTAATCAAGTGGGTAATGCAGGTGACTTAAACACTGAAAGTATGACCTGATGAGCATCTTTGTGTTGGTTCATTAAAGAGTAATGTCATAGCTAATAATTTCTTTGTATTTAAGATGTATTAATTCTGTAAACACCTGAATTTTATGAAGATTTTCATGCATGCTTGTCTCTGTACACAGTGAACAGTCCATGGATTTCAGGCAGGTCATCAGTCTGCTATGAACTTTGTAGCAAAAATTCCTCTTTGCCTTCTTCTCCCATCCTTATCCTGATCTTGAATTAACCTGTATCTTGGTTCCCAAGTTTCTGCATAATCTTTTATTTTCAGTTTCAAAATCAATGATAATAGAGAAGATAAGGCTGCGCATTTCTAAAGAATGTTTATAGCATAAATATTCATTTAGAATTTTAATGATTATTAAATTAATAATATAGAAGTTGTTTGCAACTTATTTTCTTAAAAAATTAATAGAGAAGTAGTTGTAAAAAAATAGTCTGTCAGTGTTCCCTTTTACATTTATCATGCTAAGTAGTAAGAGTCCATAACGTCCATAAAATAAGTAATCATATTAGTAATGGCAGTTCTGCTTTTATTGTTAATTTATGTCAAATGGTAGTCTACCATAATAGCAAAAAATTTGCAGAGCCTACAAATACTAAAATATGTTTGGAATTGATGCAGCTATTAAGGCCGTAGATGCCGTTCACTGTAGTCAGTCTTTTAAGACTGTTGCTCTATGATAACACATCACTGAGTTTAAAACAGCCTCCATGTGCTCCTTTAGGCTTTTAGTAGCACGTTTATATTTTATCCCCACACACATTATATTATTGTGTGAGTCCTTCTTTTAAAAAAGCCAGTAAATAATTTAATATTATTTTAACACTGTTTAACTGCAGATATAACAAATATTCTTTGTTTCTCAAAAAATGGCTAAACACTGTAGCACAATATTGTGTATATAAAGTAAGAATCCTTTAGCACCATCTGCTGGCATTGAGTTGAAAGCTGATCTTGGGACTGACTCCAAAGCTCTGCCTGGTAAAGTATTTCAAATAAACCTATTTTTCATATATTTTTTGGGGGTGAGAGGGTGAAACCCAACCCAGAAATATAGTCTTTATCCTTTTAATTAAAATTGTAGTTAGAAAATGCAATATGAGTTTACAGTTAACGTATAAACTGAAGCAGAAATAGGTCAGAAGTATTTTTTTAAGTGCTGTAAAGACTGTGAAAAGAAACTGAATACTTTTTTCTTTTTTACTAGAGATTTAGCAAGTGCAATATTAATTTTTTTTATTCCTGTTGCAAGTCAAATTCTGTAAAATCTATGTCACAGGGAAGACCCACAAGGCTTAGAAAAGTATCTGTAGCATGTTTTGGAAAGGATAACAACAACTAGATATTCTTCTGCCTCACATTTATTGCATTATTACTGTAGTCTTGAAAGCCTCATGAAAGCTTAATGGACAGAAAGCCCTGGTGCTGTAATTAGTCCTACAATTCCACATGTCTTTACTGGGGCACTGCTGTAGCCAGTGGGGCAAGTACTTGAACTATCTGCATGAATCTAGAACAGAGCCTTAAATTATACAGCTACAAAAGGTCACTGTCGTTTGTTTTTTAAACTGTAACACATTGATACCTCAAAGAGGTTGAGGCCTCATTCCTCCAAGTACTCTATAAATCACATATGAATGACGGTTCTAGCCTCCAAATATTTAAACTAAAAGAAGATGAGATGTATAACAGGGGGATGAATACTGATATAGCATATGGTGCTGAATAAGCAATATGATTTTGTATTTATATAATGCCAAGAAAGTCATGCTATAGATATGTATGAGGACAATGTCTTCACTGAAATGCAATAGCATTCCCTGATGGGTTTGAAAGCATTTAGATAATCATAGTGATCTGGTACTGATGAGCATGTAACTTTGTGTGCTATAAATATTTGTTTTGGCTAAAAGTGTGTCCTACAGTGTTAAGCACTGCATCTGTATCATCCTCATTTTCAACAGGCTAATAGAGACTGCCTTTCAGGATTTGTCAGTCAGAGTACGTAATTGCAAGTAGCATTTTAGAGTGAGTTTTAGGGCCCAATCCAGACTCCTTTGAAGGCAGTATGTGTTTCCAGACTAGAAACAGAGTTTGGATGCTGCTTTTTTGTCAGTATCCAGCCTTAGGTGTCACTGAAACTATATACATGAAATTCTTCAGAAGGATAAGGATATTTAGTGTTTCATAATGTAATGCAGACTTTTGATTCCGGAAAAAAAAAGCTATATTTACAACTTGTAACTAATAGTTGATGTGGTAAAAGGGATTATACAGTAAACGAACATAACCTTAATGTGCACCATATGCATAGTGGTGGGTGACGTACCTTGTTTGGTTGTTGGCAAAGTAACAGTTCAGTTTGAAATCTATATTGTCTAAGACAGAACGTAGTACTGCAGAAGATATAGTAACTTAAAGTCTAGAATAAAATTACTAACTTAAATGTTGTAAAATGTATTTGGTCAATACAATAATCCTCACTTAGGTAGGAAATTATTTTTTTAAGTGTTTGGATCTAAATTTTATTAACACTAGCATCACAGGATAAGCATCACTTTGCTGAGTGCAAGAATGCTGCATGTAATTAGAATTATAGCCTGCTCCACTGAAAAAGTATCCAGTTTAAAACAGTTACTTTTAAAAAGACAGCTAATTTATGTATGCTCTTGAGTTTGGTGTGTCCCATTTTATTTCTAGTTACATTGATATGTGAAGGTGGTAAGCATCTATCTAGTGCAACACACTACTGGTGCACGGGTTTGAAACTAACTTTACAAAAGCAATCAAATAGCTAAAGCACAGACTTTTATATATGCAGTTATGGACCAGTATTATTTTGCAGTGATACTTTTTCCATATTTTAAAAATATTTTAATATAGGACTTCAATATTAAACAAACAAACAAAAAAACCCTGCCAAATTGAACTCAATTCTCATATAAAACCTTTCATCTCTGATAATTTTCTGCCCAAGGTATGAAATACTATGGAAGTTTCAACTAATGGTCAGTCTCAGCATGACTTTCACAGCAGTTCCTCAGTAGGTGCTATTTCTGGCTGAAATAATTGCCTGATGGGTCTTTTCTGTTGAGGTTGTGATGTTTTGTTTTGGTTTTTCTTGAGCTTACTAAGTAATGGAATAGTTACAACTATAAGCCACATGAGAGAAATATGAAGAAAATAGATTTTTTAGCATAAACAAAAAAAGCCCCTTCATAAAGTTGTGTTAGAACATCCTCAAATGAATAAGACAGTGTTTTAAAACTTCAAAGCTGATATTTAAGTAGCAGTTTATGAAGTAGAGATGGTGCAAATATTAAAATATTAGTGTACACTGACCCTGAATATTCACCTGCAGATACTTTTCAGGGGCTTCAAAAAGGTCTGTATTCAGTGGGAGGAGTCCTGCTGAATGACTTCCAGGACTTCCAGCAGATGATTTCCCAGCAAAGGTGAACTCATTCCAGACAGCTTTGCATTGCACATGGTGTAGGAATTAAGAGGCTTGGGGTTATTGACTTTTGCAATCTGAATTGTAATGCCCAATTCATGAAGGCTTGTTAAATCTTTTTCTTTGCTGTGTTTATTTTGGAAACACGGTGAACCTGTTGTCTGGACACAATGTCTCATTTTAGTACTGAATTGCACATTGTGACTCAGAAAGGAGTGCAGTAAGCTCTGTTATATTTGCTGAAATGAATTCTTCAAGATAAATGTGGTTTTTTTTTTCTTCACTGAACAAATGTGACACAACTATGTCACCTTCTGTGGTTTATGTTTTTACATTCTGCTTCAGGATAGGATGCTGTGTTGGTTCAAAGATACTGTCCCTTTTTCAGAAGATGTGTGGCTGAAGTGTCTTTTGCAAAACCAAAACTTGCATCTAGGCATAAGGGTGTACTTTTTGTTTTAAGAAAAGTCTGAACAGATGGGATGTAGTTTGAAGGAATTAGAGGAAATGCTGATGGAGTGTCATGTGAAGAACGGGACAACAATGAAGTTCTTAGATAATATGAAAAGATTACATTGTTACATGAAAATGCATATTTACAAAGGAAAGATTATTCAAACTGAAGTTTTAGGAGTATGGTATCACTTTAGTAAGATCTTGCATCCGTCAAAGAGCTAGACTTTCTGAGCGAGAAATAGGTTTTTAACCAGGTGGCTGTTATTTAAATATTTACTCTATGTGATCTAAAAATAATGTTAATATACAGAGTTTATATAATATTTGACAGTTATCACTTTGATGTAATTAAACTTTGAAACTTGCTATATAATCAACATAGAAGCCTAGCAGCAAATTAGTTTTCTTGATTTACTTACATTTTGCTGAAAGCGTGTTTGTCCAAATGTCATATATTCTAGAAGTAAATTTATACTTCTCAAATTGATTTCAAACCTTTTATTGTGTTCCTCAGTTCTTATCCTATGAAGCAGCTTCAAAATCGTGAAATTTGTAAAATTATTTTTAGACTTTTCTTGCATATATCATTTGTTTTGGTTAATGTATCCTTCTGAGAAAGTACTCAGTCACTTATTTTTGCAAGAAGAGAGAAGTAAAAAGATAGATTAACTGATGCTTCGTTTAATTTGGATTTCATATTGGCACAAAATCACATAATTAATTTGCCATTTTAAAGTTCCCTATCCATATCATCTCACCCAGAAATAATAGGAAGAGTATCTCATATTGCATTGTGAGTTTTTCAGTCAATCTGTAGTTTGTTTTCTTTTTAGGGAGATATTTTTGTTTAAATAGAGTTCTGGTGTTTGGCTCAGCTCTTACAGCTTAGTGCTGAAAATGCAGAAAGCGGTCATTTTAGGAATTTACTGGTGGATTTAAAATGTCATGATCCTGTTTTGTTTAATATCACTGAAAGTAAAAAACAAAAAATAACAGAGAAAGACCCAGCAATACAAACTAATTTCTTGTTAGCCAGTAAAACATATCTTCTTCTGGATATCATTAAACTAGAAGAAAGCTTTGACTTTGCTATAATCCCACTTTTCTTTTTTAAGCATGATTTCCAAACGTCTTAACATTTTTTCACTGAAATACCGTTATAAGCTGACATGGTATCATGTGCTCTTCCTTTATCTTCTGAAGCTTGAATTTTATGATTTAAATGTACTTCAGTCACTTAAGAAAGAGTGATATTTTATCCTATTTTCTGTGGGAAAACAGCTTTGTGGAAGTTATTTATTGGATTGTAGGAGAGTTTTTTTGAAGTAATTTAAATAGTTACTGTAAAGGTAAAGTATTCTGTCCATTACTGGAAAATAACTTTTCGTATGCCTCCTGTGACTTAAATCATTGATTGCATTTGTTGCAGTGTGAATGTGGCATTAAGATTCTTAGAGCTTTCAACTTCAAGTAGCAGTCCAGTAATGGTAGAGACTAAGGATATTATTATATACTGAGCTGAGAAAAGCACATCTGTAAAACTGTTGTGTCTTGGTTATTAGTGCTAGGATTTGAACTACCTTTAGTTTCATTTGACTTGTTCATCTTCCTTAAGGATCTCCATAAAGATTCACTGAGTATTCTTTTGAGGCCTTAGTTAGGGTTTGCATCAGTGGTCGTAAACCTGCTTAGCGGACAAAGACTCTTTCCCCTTTGAAGTCACTTCTCCAGCTTTTCAAAAGGTCTGCAAGCTGGTTCCCCTAAAACAATTCTGAAAAGTTTGAAGTGGTGCCCCTTAAACCAGCAACAAAATAAAATTTTCTCTCTGCATTACTGAAAACCATGACAATCTTCTGAAGCAATAACAGTTTAAAAGCTTTTAAAGAAATCTGTTCTGCTCTATGACCAGCTTTTAAGTTGACCCCATTATTTGGAAAATCAGAGTCTTGGAAAACTCTAAATACTTGACATTTTTATCAAAGGAGTCAGCCTGACTTTTCACAGGACTTCTCTTTTACAGTATTTATTCAAGTCCTAATTTCTTTAAAGATATTATTCGGATTTTTTCCATTACTTTTTTGCATCAAAGTGTTTCCTTAGAATAAATGTAATTTAGTGAACAGTTAATATAATTTATGAAACACTGATCCTGACACCTGTAGATTTTGTACTCTTACTATGTTTAGTCAGGTCCAAATTCTAAAAAGACTGAGAGCATTAGTTATGTAATTTTACTTTACTGTGGACTGTGATAATTATATTATGCTCAGTTTATACTTCCTGTTTTAAGAATCTTATCCTCTACATTTTATGTGTATAGTTACTGACAGTCTAATGTGGGTAAAGCCTTCAGTCATGTAGTTGCTGTAAGCAGTAAGTTTACTATAGGGATTTTGTTTATCTGCACTTCCTAATGTTCGTTCAGACATTGCTTCTTACGTGTCCTCCTAACTCCCACATCTTATATTCATTACCTCCACTACAAAGTTGTACGTTTAAAACTTCTCTGATTTCAAAAGTTTCTTTAGCATGTGTAGTATATAATTAGATTAATTCCTTGCTGATCTATGCAAGTCTGTGTTAAATGCAATTTCTGAAAGCAAAAGGAAGCAAAATAAAGCGATAAGCCAAGAATTCTAGAATTTTGCTAAGATAGGCAGTTCATTTAAAAGAATGATTAAAAAAACAAACAAACAAAAAACCAACAAAAAAACCTGCAAACCAAAGCTAACAGGAACTTTAAATGCACAAAGCTTCCTCCTTTTTAATGGCCTGGGAAAAGCAGGAAGAAAGAATTGGGTGAACAAAATTAAATTGTTACTGGATAATAAGACTGCACTGGTTGCTGTTTTCCCTAAAACTACAAATCTGTGGCTCATCTACACGATGTTGATTTATTAATCTTCTAATGTGCCTGACCCATGTTTAGGCTAGAAAAGCTCAATCTAGCAAACTTTCTCTAAACGGTTTGTGAATGTTCATAAGATCAGCCACCTGAGAAGTGTCTAGAGGTCATTAAGTCTTCTACCCTTATGCTTCTAATTTGTTGGGAGTTTTTCCTTTGCTTCTGAACTGTCTGCCATACTTCCTGGGTTTGAGTGTGTTTTGCCAAACGTTGTAGGAAACAAAAGCAAAATTTATTAAGAGGTGAGGGGCAATTCAGCAAGTCGTTCCAAAGCATTTTTAGATTTAAAATGTTGATCGCATAGATTCATATGTTTGTGTATATATGTGCACACATACATATTTAGTGTATATGTATGTATCTAAGAAGAAACAGATTTATTTACTTTTCAAGATTTTGTATTGTGGATATAAATTATAACAGTAACTGTGGAATAAATCAAATTTTGAAAGGTCAAAATAGTTGATTTGATACTTTGTCATATATTATGATCTTTTCTAAAAAGCCATTTGAATGTGGCAGCCACATGGATACTCAGGGATGTGTTGCAAATGGTCTGAGTAAAAATGTAAAATATGGAGACTAAGCTAAGCTTTTATTTATGCTAGTCCAGCTGTACATTTCTTTTCTCCACAAGTGTCTCACTGTACACGTTCAGGGTCTGAGGAGCTACCTAGTTTTATAAATTTCCATAATTTCTAATAAGACCCAGTACCAGTAGTGCTCATTCTGTTAAGGGTCTACAAGGACAAACTAATGACTCTATGCTGGCTTTATCTTTTGAAGTTACTACCCCAGATGTAATTTGAATGATGCTGCCTTAGAATCAATGGAGTCAGTTGGCCCTGTGATTACTCTGTCTCTTTGCAAAACCACCTTCTGTTTTGAAAAAAATAAGTTTGATTTTACGACTGCTTTACTGCCTGGTTGGTATCTCACATATCATCATTTATTGTGAAGTGAAATTATTCCCTGCTGCTTAAACGCTCATCTAATCCTTTCTGAAACTACACGATAACATTGCCCAAGATACATTCTTTGGAGTTTAAATGCTTCATAAAATGCTGTGTATGAACTAATTATATGGTAATACAAAAATAACATTGGGATTTACATGAAACACTATCACTCTTGAAGAGGGTGATCCAGCTAATGACCTGTGAGTGAAGTTATTGAACTATTTAAATAATGTGTTTTGCTTGCCTTTTCTGTTTCTTCACCTGGAGAATATTTTATTTTTCTTCCTTTAAATGTACCAGTTGTATAATTTGATTTTCTGTATGGTACCCATATATGTTTGATTCTAAAGAGAATCTAAAAAAAAACCCGCAAACCAGTTTTATTTGTTCTTGTTGCAAGGAAATATCTAATAGGAGCAGCGGTAATTAACTTTGGCTTAGGGTTTTCTGATTTTGTAAACTCTTCTGAAGTTCATCCTGAGTATGGTCCAGGCTCCACATGTTACAAGAAACTAGACATCAGGCTGAGGTTTCAACTCTGTTACTAGGTTAAAATAAAATTAGTCAGTGGATGTTCTACTTCATCCTCAGGCACTGTAGGTGTCTCCTTTCAGTTCCTGTCATAGTGACACTTAAGTTTACTTAAGCCTGTTCTAGGAAAATGTAATAATTTATATCTCTTCCTCCCCAATAAATACAAATAAAAAGAGGGGAAAACAGAGGGAGGGGATAATGCAAATTTGTGCGCTCCAACTTTGATTTGATTTGACTACACACCTGACTAATATTAATATGTGTTAGTAAATGTGTAAGCTGAATTCCTATAGTATACTGCTGCTGTACTAAATGGGTATGAATACAGTACCACCATATGCAAACAGTAGCATAGAAGTGATTTGTAAGGAACATGAACTCAAAGCGCAAGACTCCTGAAGACACTTTAGTGATTGAAAGCAGTGATTTTAGAAATAGACTGTAACCAAGGATTGCTTTTATTGTTTTTTCATTGAAGGTGATTTTGCAACTCCTCGAGCCATTTTGACAGGGCATGACTATGAGATCACCTGTGCTACCATTTGTGCTGAACTTGGCCTGGTAATAAGTGGTTCAAAAGGTAAGGTAGCCATTGTCATTTCCTTCTGTTCATGAAGCTATAATCCTAACACGAAAAGGGGTATATTCTCAGGAGGCAGAATTTATTAACTTTATGGTAGCTTTATTGCTAGCCTTTATTTGGTTGCTGTGCAATTGAAACCTCTTTTTAAACATGTTAAGATTGAGAATTATTCAGACATTTACAAGAAGAGGTCACCACATCAGTTTCTCTATTATAGCCTACTGATTACTATTTCTTTCTGTTTGTTTATCCAGTGTGTAATTGCCTATAGCATACAGCTGGATACAGTTCTTGACTCTCTGGATGGTGTAGAATGTTTGTTATAGATAACTTCTCAGAAAAGAAACAAAAATTAGTTTCAGGAGAAAGAAAATGTGCTGTTTTGTTTGTTTGATGAAGGGTAAATGTAAACAACCAACTAAAATTTATAGTCCTTCTGTTCAGGATCTTTGAGCTTAGCTACAAAGCTTGTAATATGCCCCATCTGTGTTCTCAAAGACCTGCTTTTGGTAGGTAAATTGTAAATAATGGCTCCGATTCTGTGGATATTGTTATACTTTTCCTATTTGCTGTTCCAATATATTTTCAAACTGGAATTTTCTTAGCATTAGGATCTTTCTGGTTTAGTGTTTCCAAAGTACCTACTTTGAGACAGTTTTATAAAGCTGGGTGTACTCACCAACTGCACCTCTGTGTGTTTTGGTTTTATCCCTGTGAACACTTCTGGCTTACATGCAAATCAGGTATTTGTCCAAATATATTAAGAAGCAAATATTTAGTGGATCATGTATGGGTTGGAATTTTAATATGAGAATGTATGCTTTTAGAGTACCTATCTGGGTAAATTCATTGCACTTACCTCTGGTGTCTTTGTATTTTAAGTATCTAATTTCAGGATTTGGTACATTTATTTTTGTGCTCTTAAAATTAACAACTACCAGCTTCAAAAGAAAATCCACAAAAGAAAATCTGTTAGATCTCTAACTAGTTTTGATAGGTGCTCTAAAATACCTTAATGCAAGGCTTTTATGGGATAAGATGTTCATCTTACTCTCTGGCACCCTTAAAGTCATAGGCTATCCACTTAAATATGATAAAAATCATTATAATGTATTATAACAGTGACTACGTGAGTGGAAGTCATTAGTTATTATTTGATATATGATGTCTTTAAATAAGCATGTAAATTAATAACTAGAGATTTTATTCTGTCTCATTAGAAGGACCATGTCTCATACATTCTATGAATGGAGATCTGCTGAGGACATTAGAAGGTCCTGAAACATTAGAAGGTCCTAAAAACTGCCTGAAACCAAAACTTATTCAAGCTTCAAGAGAAGGTTACTGTGTCATATATTATGAAAATGGCCTCTTCTGTGTATTCAGTGTGAATGGGAGACTTCAAGCCACTATGGAAACAGATGACAAGATAAAGGTGAGTATACTCAAATGGTGTGCTAAGGTGCGTCAGTTCCAGTATCAGGAAAAGTTATCAATGTTGGAATTGTGTGGAGACTCTGTATCCAGGCCATAGAAATATATGGTACTAGACTATAATAATAGCATTCGGAGAAAAATCGTAGTTAGGGGGACCATGTCTTCCTAATAGTGTAGGTTTTAATTTTAAAGTAACTCTATTCATATAGTGAAGAATACCCTATAGGCATTTCCTTGAACTCAAGAGTACAACTATTACTAGCTGTTGACCAGGAGAAGCTGGGCTAGTTCTTTGTTTTTTGGTGTGAAGGCAGGGGGTTTTGGACATGCTGTTTTGGTTGTTGGCTTTCATTTTTTTGGCATCTCTGTATACATTCCTTCATCTTAGCTTGAGATAGCATCTGTTGTACTGAGCTTTGGGAAGTTTACTGTCATATGTCTATATTTCAACTCTTTAGCCCTTTGGCATTTGCTGAGTAGGCAGCAAGGTTCTATGTCTTTAGATGCAAGAGTCGTGGAACAAATCCAAAACTATGCAGGAGGTATTTTAAGCTTGTGGTTTTATGGAAATTAATTTAAAATACAAATGCAGGTCTTTTGACAGTTCCTGTGAAATAGTACCTATGAAGCAGAGCAGAACCTGCCAGCTATACTGGAGTGAAGCAGAAATGTCAAAAGAATACTTTTCTTGAATTAAAAATATTCCAGTTTTTTTCTTGAATGAGAAAGAAAGGGAAGGGAAAAAAAATGAAAAAGCATTACCAAATCTGCCAGGAAGTTACAGGATGCAGCAGAGACATGGAGCAAGATCACACTGCTTGGTGAGCATTCAAGCTGCCTGAACTATCCGGAGTTATGGTCTCTGTGCCAGTAGTAATGGTCTGAGAGAAACAGAATCACAGAGTGGTTGAGTTTGGAAGGGACCTCTGAAGATCAACTGGTCCTGCTTCCCTGCTCAAGCAGGGTGATTTAGGGCCATGTCCAGACCCTCTCTCCAAGGACAGAGTTTCTACAGCCTCTCTGGAAAACCTTTGCCAGTGCTCACTCATCCTCACAGTATTGTGTTTCCTATAGAAAAACTGTTTATGTGTCTTTTGTTGTTGTAAGCATGTAGCAGTACTATACTTCCAAGGTGACTTTCATAATCTGTTGGAAGAGCCCAGCAACTCATCTGCAATGTTCTCTTGAGTTGAGAACTCTCTAGAGATTTTTCCTTTATTTGGGTTGATGTTTCAGGAAGAAAATGCCTCTTCACTCTCATGTTTGCTGTATGGAATTATTGAAGCACTTTCTGATGTGCATTTTTAAATTTGCACCTGTTCTTTTCTTGACTCTATTCATATTAATTCTCAAGATGGAAGAATGTGTTAATAAATTTGAAAGAATTTTGATCTTCATGATTTCCATTTTATACCTTACATGGAACAGTGAATGCTCCATTGCAACTAAATTGTCCAGTGTAGTTCAATGTATTCTTCTTAAAACCTTCTAAAACTGTTGTGTACTATACTCTGTTAATCGAGCATCCTCATGTTTTCAAAATGTCAGAGAAGTTTGTGGTGGAATATGCAGAAATAACTCTCTCTGTAGATCTCTTTTCCATAGTGGAAGTGCTGTCTGCGTGGGTGAGAGGACATTTGATCTTTGGATGCTCTGTCTGTTTGAGGCATTTGAAATTAAGTAGGAATGTGTATATTTCTGTCCCAAGCCATCTTTTTCAAATTAATGTAGATTCTTTTTTCAATTTTTTAATCTTTTTTCAATTCTATGAAATTGCACTTTTGGCTGTTCTTGTACAAATGCTTTTGAGATTTTCAGCCTACCCTTCATCCCAGTTGTTTCCATAAAGCAAGCATGTATCACAGTATTTTCTCTTTCTACATTAATAATGTTGATAATCTGTCACTTTCAGTTGTGATTATGTTGTCAGTTAGGCCAGCAAATCTGTAAAATATCTAGAAATCCCTTGCTGGCTAAAACAATTTCTGTAGTGTTTCAGTCAGTACCCACAGCTTTAGGAATGTTGCTAGAGGCAATGGAAGTTCCACTCTCTGTGGGCCAGAATTACGTACGTGCAGGGGTTTGGGTTTTATTTTATTTTGTTTTCTTTTCTTTCTCTCCCAGTGGTCCCAGTTGGGCTTTATGCTTAAACAACCTACAGCGTCTTTCCCAGTGCTTCTGCACTATATCATGTTAGAAGGCAAGTGGCAACTGCATGATTAAAGTAGGGGCATTTAAAATGAATAGTACCTACCCGTGGGCTGTGCTGACAAACACTTTTTGTTGATTTTTGCTTGATGAGGATAGAAAAGGGAAGGAAAACGTCTTAAGTGTTGAATCTGTAATGTAACATTCTAGTTTCTATTTTCTTATGTCATAATGGAGCAGTACTTCAGAACATTATTGACAAAACCAGCAGTTTTCAGTAATGATGATTGGAACAACATTCTGCCTTTCTTTCTTATATTCTTGTGCTAGAAAACTGCTAGAAAAATTTCAGATGCTCTGGGGAAATTCAAAGTCTAATCAATGCCTTCCACCTGTTTTTGTTTTAAATACTGTACTGCTCAGTGGAGCTTAGGCATATCACAGTACATCTACCATGTAATGTTTAGAAATCTTAATGAATAACTTAACTCTAAATAGTCTGCTTGTTCTGAGAAGTAAAGTTATTTTACCCTAAACAAAGACTGTGTGCTGTTTCACCCAGAGGAACCAATTTATTTTCCTTTCCTGAGTCTGTTTTGAAATGTGGAAGTGCCCACAAGACTCCTGCTGCTGTAAGCCAGGGCTGTCACTGTGTCAACTCTGCCTTTTTACAAAGCACTGCCTTTCAAAAATCTGAGATGTTAAAAGGGATTTGTGCAAAGTTTTGAGACTTTCCAAGGAAATACAAGTCAGAAATGCAGCTTTTAAAACACTGCTGAAATTGTGCACTTTGGGGATTGAGAGTCTGAAGCTCATGTTGTGAGAACGATTAGTTGCAGAGTTGTTTCAGTTCCATACCTAACAGAATCATAGATAAACTACACTGGGGAAAAGCAGAACAGTACAATTGATTCATGTTGTCTTCTATATGAGTTGGAGTACTTGGGAGTAAACGCATCCTTTAGTTTGTTAAAACTTGAAGGACATATCATGAAACTGAAATGTTGACAGGGTGACTTTTTCCTTCCATTCATTCCTTCAATCATATCATACATAGGCAAGTGGCTGGGAAATTTATTAATAAACAATAAAAATAAATAAATCAACATCTTGTCGTTATGACAAGCCAATGACTTAGCAAAATTGCATAGGTATTAGTAAGGGTTCAAAGCCTATACTTTATTTAATCAAAAGATCACAAAACCCCCTGCATTTTGCAGGTAGTGGAAGAGTTAAAGATTAATGGCTTTAATTTGCCTTTTAATATAGCATTTCTTCAATAAAAGCCTCAAGTATAAAATTCAAGTGAACCATGACCATAAGGTTAATGGATTTTCATCAGCTGAATTTCATAAGTGTAGCGAATAATTATTTGTCACGGTCTTCGTTGCAGTTTGAAAATACCCTTAGGAGACTGCCATTACTATAGAGAAGAAAACCACCCCATATTGATTTTTCTTCTAATGAATAATCTTTTTAATAATTGTGTGTGCTGTGTTAGATCTCATGATCATCTACTCAGTGCATGCAAGTTGTAGGTAATTTGCACAGTCTTAGTTTGCTTTCTACCACTTTCTTACTGAGTTACTATCCTCTCCTAAGAGGGTGTCTTATGAGTATGAGTTTTCAAGTTCCTGGGGCATGTACTTTGAGTGGTGCTTACCATTATTTTTTTAGGCTTGTACAGAAACAAGTTATGGTTGGAACATTTTTTTTTGGGTGTGGGGGAGAGGAAGTTTCAGCTCAGAATACTCAACTCTAACTGTGGTTAGTATTCAATTTTCCATACTTAAATGTGGTTGGAAAAAAAACGCCACATATTCTGCTTTATTGTGTGTAAATTTACATGTATGTGTGGTCATCCTAATTCAAACCACAGCTGGAATAGTTTTATAATAATTTTTTTTGGCATTATAATATTTCATTTACAGTGTATGTATTTACATTGCATTCATTTAAAAGTTATTATGTGAAATAAAATTTTAGAAATGTAATTCATTCTGATTACTTGGGAATTGTTGCTGTAAACATTCAAAATTTATAATATCGAAAGTCTATCTTAATGTAAGTGTTGCACATCATATAATTCTTAAAAGATATATTTGGCATCATAGTAAAAGAGTACAGCAATACAAAAAATAAAGATGGACAATATGTCTGACTTCAATTATTGCAGCTCACAAAGCAGTATCTTACATACACTGTATATTTTGGTTTCTAGGCTTGTCAGCAGTCTGCATAAACACTTCAGTGTTGCATGAACATAACATTCTTGTGTTTTAGTTTTTCTCTTTTTGTGGTGCATGAACTATAAAATGCTGTGTGTTTAAAAAAACAACTTATTTTCCTTAGGAATTTAAAATCACAGTATGTTACAAGCTTTGCATATTGAAAAGCTGTAGAAGCAGAGATTGCAGGAGCCAAAATACTTGCAGGCTTAAGCAGAGTTTCCTAAACTTAAATCTCTGAGCTGGAGTTTTGTTTGTAGACTATCATCTTGAGGCAATTTCCTTGCCTTGCAGTGACAGTGTTTTGGTTCAAGTGAATCAATCTATTTGTAGAATATGCGTTTGGAACAGAAAAGCCATTGCTCTGAATATCCTCTATTCTAACTTTGTTCTATTGAAAAGTTTTGTGACTCCTTGCCTTGGGTCAGGGAGATGAAATTTATCACAAATGAGTCCTGGTGTGAAGGATGTATATTTCTTTGAAAAGGTGCCCAAATTTAGCTGATTCACAGATCTCAGATTAAATGCATTCAATAGATAAAGCTTAGCATCTACATTCTATATCCCAGGGATGCAGAGTTTTCGCCTGTAACCAATCATCACCTAAAATGAGGCACACAAAAATGCCATGGTAAGAAATGCAACGACGTGATCCTGGATGGGGAAAGGGAAGCAGAGGAAAAAGAAGGGCAGAATCAAGGATAAAACTAAGGACAGAATGAAGGAAATGTTTGCAGGAGCAGCAGGTACAGAACAATAGAGATGGGAATGTAGAAACTCATCAGAGACTGGGAGAAGGCCAGGAAAGGCAGAAAGAAGTGAAGGAAAACTAGGAATTGGAAGTAGGAGAAATGGAGGGAAGGATCAGATAGGATCGGGAGTTTTAATACTAGATAATAATGCTTCATAGTAGCAAAGTTCCTCATTTACCTTTTGATAACAGCAAATCATCCAGCAAACAACTAGCAAAGTTGTTCCTCACCCTTCCGTGTGCTCAAATGAAGAGGATAATAGGCTGCTCCTGTGCTGAGTATTGCTTGCAAAAATAAAAGTAGAGAGCAGAGAAGGGAAAAAGCAAAATTCAGGCTGGGGAGCAAGAATCAGAAAGAGAACTGAGAAGAGGTATCTGGAAACAGAAGGAGAGCATAGGAAAAGGTTTGGGTTTACAGGAATTCTTATTGTTAGTAGTCCAAGTGGTAGTTTTAAAGGTCTTGATCTTGCTGGTAGCTTGTGCTGATGTCATTCCACATGAGAGAATTCATTCAACTTTTCGTTTTTTACTGTTTGGAGCTTTATGTTGTGGTGTTTTTTTGGGGTTTTTTGTTTGTTTTTTTTTTCTTTTTTTAAAAAACTCTACAAACCCTTCAGTTTCTCCAGATAGTTGGAGGATAAGGCTATAAAATCAGAACCTGATATCTTAAGGGTTATTGTAGTGGTAATAGCAAAGACCCGTATTGAAAAGAAGTGGAAGATCTTAGTACTGCTTTGAGAAAAGTCAATAATGGAGTATTCCAGGGGTTGCTGCAGGGAACTAGTTTTATTGTGTTTTCTGAGCTGGGGAATGCTGAAAGTCCACAGAGTGAGGAAGGCAATGGTTGAAATTAATTCAGAACTGTTATTCAGGAAACCCCATAATATGAGACTTATGGGATACTCACTGAAACTGGTAGGATCATGTCAAAACAGATAAAACTATTAACTTGTACTGTATTAAACTTCTGCCATTTTTTCCTCCCTTTTATTTTTCTCTTCCCCCCTGCCCCCATCCCCTTCCCCGAGGGCACCCACAGGCTCAAAAGCAGACAAAGAAAATTCCTGACAGCATCTCCATAAATAGATACTAAAGGAATGGACAGTAATATACTTTCTGATATTCCTAATCCGGTGAATGTGGGTGCTGCACAAGTGGAAGGGTGTGTAGCCTGACCAGCTTCAGAGCATCTCCTGCTGCCGCTGTTGGTGATAAAACACTGGGCTAGATGGATCATAGGGTATCAGTTATCACTTATTTTAATAAAATTTCAAATTCAGTTCTCTTAAAACACATTTTGTCTTATTTAAATTAGCAAAATCCTTTTTAAGAAATATTTCTCATGCTTCCATCTTAATAGATGATGGGATCATCAGGCATAGTCATCAGGTAACAGAGAAAAGTTGCTGTTCTTCCAGGTACTCTGTATGTATCATGATTTTTCCAACAGTACCCAGGAAATATCAAAATAGATTGAAGACTTCTGTTTGAAGAAGTCTTCGCTGTGAAAACCAATGATATGCCATCTTTATCCATGATCTGGATTCCAAATAAAGATTTCAAATGCACATCAGCCGTCGGTCTCCATGATGCATGCAAAAGCAGGTTATAAACAATTGGATCTGTAACAGGTGGTTTCAGGGCAGATGGTTAAAGGAAACACAGTCTCTGTTAAGAGGGGTGGATCATTATCTTATTAATCCAGAGCAGGTCTAAATTAATCCTAGTAATTTGTGTTACATTTCTGTTCCTTCCAGCATTCAGCTTTTTGTAAGAGAGAAAAGGAGGACAGCTTCTGCTAGGCTAGTATTAAAGGCAATTAGGAGAGCGTCAGGTACTATATTTTAATGCCAGTGCTGCGGGATCTCATAAATCTAGCTAATTAGAAGAGTAAATTTGTTTAGCTGGCCTCATATTAGATCCTTGGAATATGGAATATATCACAGGTGCGGTAAAACTTAACTAGTGACATCTAATGTATTAAAGAGATTTGTGCATAATAATGTTAATTCTGTTGCTGAATAGAATCACATGACAATAATGTTGCTTCCCAAATACTTGTATTGTTGTCAAATCTCCCTAGACTTTCAGCTGTCAATATGAAACTTTTTATGAAAGTAAAAGAGAGAGGGAATAAGGCAACACATGCTTATCTGACAAATATCCATCTGTGTTCCTCTTAGGCAATTCAACTGAGTCGAGATGGACAGTATCTGCTTACAGGTGGAGACAATGGAGTTGTCATGGTATGGCAGATGTGGGACCTCAAACGGCTTTTTGCTTACCCAGGGTGTGATGCTGGAATCCGATCCATGGCCCTGTCGTATGACCAAAGGTTAGAGAGATGTCTTGCCTTCACAAGAATTTCAGACAGTATATACTTACAGTTAAATTACATTTTTTTCTTCTGATTTTGGTTTTCCAAGGATCACAGATCCTGGTGATTATATTGAAAATTCTGTGCTTGCCTAACTTTCTTTCTAAAGTATTATATTTAGGGCAGATAATCTCTTTCAGGGTTTCAGCTCTTGCAGTAATGACAAGAGATTCAAGAAATCTTAGTTTGGTGGACTTTCAAGATGATAGGTTAAATTCTTGGTCTGTGCCAATGTACAGTGTGGGACCCATGGAGGTGTAAGGTTACATATGTGATTTTCGTGATTTTTCTGTCACTTATGATACAAATCATTTTCCTAATTTGAGAACTTTACATTAAAAATAGAACAGTTAGAATAGTTGCACAATAAGACTCCCTCCACACATCGATATTTTACTACAGCGAATATTAATTTTAATTTCTAGAAAAAGTTATGTTATTGACATAAAGCATGTCAATATCCATGAAGATTCCTTCTACTGAAGGCAATCAGTTCCTATTTTTACTGCATTTTTATGTTACACTTCCCAGTGCAGCTATACATAAAAGTCCTTTTGTGTTATATCACAAAGGTATTGTTTGTTTATAAGATGGATGTTTACCATTTCATTTCTACACTTTTAGCTTCTTGCCTAGAATTTTGTTTGCTGTGGTATATTTGTTTAATGGAGATACTGTGTGCTTTTCAAATAGATTTGGCTCCAAAATCCCCTAGGAATGTCTATATTTTGTGGTAAAGCATATAGCAGAGACTCTTAACCTTCCACTTCCCAAAGTGCATGCTGAATGTTGTAATATTTTTACCTTGACTGTATTTCTAAAACTGACATAAATTGAACTTAAAAAAATCCAAGCCTGCAAAATCCATGGGCTTCCATCACAGATTCAGCTTCTTGTTAAGCATAGCTAGAGGTTATAGGCATTTGCAAGAAACAGTTTTAAATTAAAAAGCCCCCATTGTTAAAAGTATTTCAGAAGCTGGAGTTACAGCTGCTGAATTTTACACCTCTGAAATGTATAACTTTTTTCATTTAGAGAATTTTTAAACTGTAATTAATGTACATAACAAATTATGTAATTAATGTAATGTTACATTAGTATCATAATGTAATAATTTTTGCATGTCAGTTAACTGAGATCTAATATGGACATCTATAAATTTATCCATGTGCTCAAGTTAGGAACCTGTTCACTTTGGGTTTAAAGATACAGAAAGTCAGAAGAGATTTCTCAGAGTATTTTAGTGAGTAATTGCTCAGTAATTACAGACAATTACTCACAGTAATTTATTTGGTGTGCATGAATGTATATATTTGAATGACAGTGTGTAAAAAGATGTTTTAACCTAATACAAAACCAATCTAAATGGTGCTCTTGAAATAGTGGGATACTATCAAAATGCACTGTTTTGATCTCATATTGAATCTTTGTTTTGAAGAAAAATTACTGCTTCTTATTCTGAATACTTTTATTTTAAATTCTGAGACTTTTTTTCCTAAAATGCCAGAGTTTCATATGTCCTCATACTTTGGTTGTTCATAAAACTTTGAGCCTGTAGAAACGAGATGATATAGAAACTCTTGTAATTGTGTTCTATGTCAGAGTCATGGCTTTTCAAACAGATCTAAATGGTCTCGAGTAGTAGCCTAAGGGTGAGGAATTTAGAAAGAAAGATTGCAATGAGAAAGCACAGTGACCACTTTCAGAAACTTCCAAAACAATCAAAGCCTTCAGATTGCTTTCAAACCGTTTCCATCTGAAGTCCTGTGTCCACATCCAGTTCCTTCCATGTACATCATGTGCTTAAGTGAGGGAGGTGAAACTGAATCAAACGCTTCTCCTGGCCTTGCTTCACTTTGCTGCTGCATCAGGGCTTCATCCAGCTCTGGTGCCCCCCCAATATCCAATGAAGCAAGCCAAGAAATAATCCCATGAAATCAAAGCCCTGAAGTGGCTTTTCAGGACAGTGATGCTGGTAACCAGTCCTTTATGGTTAGCCTGAAGCTATTCTCAACTGTAACTTCAGGCTAACCAGACAAACTGTTGTATGGTGGTTTGTATGCTTTGTGATCCATAAATCTGTCAGGGGGTGGTGCAAAATGGCAAGTTTACTCAAATCCAGCTTGCTGGAGTCCTTGAAAGCCTAAGATGGGAACCCTTAAAGCCTGTTTTTTCTGGTATGTGGAACACTTCCAGCTCCAGCTGTCTTCTGTGGTAGTTGATCGTTGGAAGTTGCGTTCTCATGCCTGTATTGATGTAATTCTCCACTGTGTTGACTTGCATTTATGAACATGAGGTGGTTCACTAACAAATCTTGTGTTTTCCTTAGGTGTATAATGGCTGGCATGGCATCTGGGAGCATAGTGGTTTTCTACAATGATTTCAATCGTTGGCACCATGAGTATCAAACCAGATACTGATCTTCGCAGAGACCAAGATTAGCACTGATTTGGGCAGCTGTTGTCAGAAGGAAACTGAACACAGCGCACCTCCCTTGGTGTCTTGCCACAACAATGCTCCCTATAAATAGCTATCTTACATCTGAATGTAACTTAAATTTGCTGGAAGAAGCAACCTATTTTTTAAAGTTAATTGCTATTTTTGTAGACCTTGCTTGACTTTTTTGGGGGAAGGGCAAAGAAGCAGAAATAAGGCTGCTGGGTTCTGTAGTTAAAAATCTATATTTTTAGTCATAACGAGAAGTCTATTTTGATCCCTGTATGTAAAAGAAACCTAAACTAAAAATGGTTAAAACTCACATTCTAGCTATATTATAAAGAAATGGATTTTCCTTCTGAAGCTTTATCTTTTACCTTGAGGAATATATGATTTTACCATAATGGAAATGAATTACAATGTTTGGGGAATTTTAAACTGTGCTACCTGTACCACACTTTGTCTCATACTTTTCCAAATGAATGTACTACATCAGCACTGAATTTTCTGGGAATTGATGGTAATACTTAAATTATTGTTAATGTAATTTTACACTTTGCAAATCATTTCCACCAACGTTACTATTCAAGCATGTTTCTAGGCCTAGACAATTAGTTCTTTTTTAGTTTGTTGTATGTTTTGTGCAGTTTAAGAGAGAGAAATCAGGAATGGAGTTTGTGTTACATCAAGTGTGAATCCTTCTAGTTTTGACCTGGCATATCCTTCAAAGCACACCAAAATGTGATTGTTCCTCCAAATCAGAAAAGCTGTTCTGAAAACTTTAAACTCAAATTAGAAACCCATAGAGACAAGTATTGCTTAATAGGTGCAAGCACCAAAGCACACTTCTGCTGGTTAACTGTGAAAGCACTAAAAAGGCAGGTGTTTGCTGGTGCACAGCTTCTGTACAGCAGCAGAAGCACTAGACTTGCAGGTGGCTTTATTTTTTTCCCAGAAATAGCCCCTGCAATACTGTAGCATATGCCATGTTGCTTTTCTTCATATAGTAACAATATCTTTTGTATTTTGCTATCAACAAATCCAGTCAGATCCTGCCCAATCATATTGAATTACCTCTTTCTTTTAGGAAATGAAAGATAATTTATATTAAGGAACAGTAAGTTATTTTGGTGTTGCACAAATCTACTTTTCTACAAGATTGCTGTGCAGAAGTCTGTGAAAATATTTGTGAGAAGAACTGTTATTGTTTTGTACGTCTGTATTGCATAAAAATCTTCTTAGTATATTGTGATCTATATGAGTTAAAATTTACATTCCATATCCCTGTTGATACATACATTTATCTAGCTGCCTACTAGAGCAGTTCCTGGGTTTTTTTTCCAAGCATTTAACTATTATCTATCTCTTTCAGTAAAGATTTGGAATGACAAATTCATTTTGAGTGATGAAATTAAATAAAATTACGTTTGTAATTGAGAGTTTCAGTGGAGTACTGGGTTCTTGTGATTCAATGTATATTCACAATAGAGGAAGTAAGTGCTGTGGCTCACGCAGAGTACTCTTGATATTTATGCAGTGGTGACAAAGTAAGTTTTCTGTGTTTTCTACATTTTTATACTGATGTGGTTACGGTGATACTGTAGAGTTAATTTTTTATGATGTTTTATGTAGCACAAGTATGATTTGATTAAGTAAGTGAGGCTATATAGTTGTCATGGCTGTGGTGAGTGTATAAAGCAGTAACATTTGTTATGCAAAAGTTGTACTTCATGTAAGTTCAACAACATTCATAGCCTTGTCAGATGATTTTGAGATGTAATTGGTATGCTCTTGAAGTGCAATCTGCATTTATCTCAAGCCAGGTGGTTTTCTTAGGCTGGAAAAATACACCAAATAGCAAAGGTGTATTTTGTCAAATGGGAGCTCTAATAGTCTTCTATTTATTATCTCCTGCTGCCTTAGGAACATTTATTATTGATCAGGTAATAGCTTCTGATCTTACAGCCAAAATGCTTCTTGGAGACTTGATTTGGTAGATTGCTTGGTTTAGAAAGTGCCCTACTGATCATGAGATGCTTTCCCAGACTGAAAATAAGACTGTACCTGTGTGTGCCATCCTGAGTTGCATCCAGTCAGTGTATGCTGATGGGCAGCTGTGATATGGTATCAAGTAGTCCCTGGGGAAAGAGCAGTAGCAGTGCAGCATGGTGTTTTGCACAGTATGAGTGCTGCAGGACTTCTGTGGAAAAGAATATCTTCACCTTCTGCTCCATGAACAAGCCTGTATAGACACCCTCACTCTGGACTGCTTTGCTGGTGGCTTTGGTGAGTAGGACATACCCCTCCATCCATGGGTCCACAGACACATCTGGGGTACTGCCCTGGGAGGCCAATGCTTGCACTTGCAATCTCATCTTTGGCTGAACTTGTCATGCTGTTTGTGATGATGTGGCAAAACGGTTAAAAGTCCAGCTGCTGAGGTTTTTGTTACTCTATTGAGGGCAGCACCTGTGTCAAATGGATTGCCTGAAACCTCTTTAATCAACAGGTGCCTGGCATTAACATGCAGCTGGGCCTCAGCTAGTTGTCAACTGCTGAATATTCCAGAAAAGAGGTAGCCACATCCTCTACTGTCAAAATTCAGAAGGAGCATTTGTGAGCAGCCTATTTTTACATGACAGTCCAGGCTCTCTTCTGTTCTGGTAAGTTCAAATGGATATGGTATTAGCTGTAGTTTATGGCAGGTGCTCTGGAAAGCAGCACTTGCTGCTGCTGAGAGAAATGCTGGTCAGTAGCAGTGCTGCATGTTTGGTTTCTGGGGAGATACTTAATGCAAGTAGCTTGAATTTTTTTCTAGTTTGTGAAAATTGCTGATCTAAATGCTGTAAGATGTGGCATCATAAATCATAAAACATCATCATAAAACTCCAACTTTGACAATTACTGCAGTTAATTTTGTAAGTTCAAGAATGGGGAGAATCATCTTTAAGGCTATATTTTGATGGGAATCTCAGTAAACTTAGTGTTATGCTGATTAACAGCAGGGGAGGATTCAGTTCTAGGATTTCAAATCTAGAACTGCAGGAATTGGCTCCGGGATATATGAACAACTGCTCATGTTCAAAGGAGCTAAAAGGACTGGGGATTTTTGAAAAGACTTTTTTAGATCATTATTTTTTTAAATGTAGGCATATTATCATTGTGCTGCCACTGTTGAGTGTTTGAAAAACTGGCATTTAATCAATATCTATCAAAATGGTACATGAATTTCAGCTACTTTTATGAAACAAGAAAGTGACAGTCCTATTTGACAAATGTATAGAACCTGTTTACAGGTTCTATGGTACTTTCTTTCCCTTTATAGCAAACAGCCTAGCCCTGTTTGTTTTACAGTTTCATTTCTCATTTTGCCTCCTTCTAGCAATTGATCCTTCTACAAAGAGAGAAGGATTAAATGAAAGTGCAGTAGATAACAAGCCAGATGTAATAATTACGAGGCCTCATTAAGTGTTTTAGCATTAACCAAACACTAAAATGTCTTTATTTTTATGTTAAACTCTGATACACTGAGCAGCACAACCATGCCACCTCTGCATCCACAGATGTGGAACTAAATAAAGGCATGAAGTAGTGATTGATACAATTTTCCTAAGGTCATACGTAGAGTTAAGAATTTGCCCAGTTATCCCATGTATTCATCCAGTTATGCTTGCCATGTGATCATCTTTTCCAACTGTCATCACTATTTTTAAATAGGTGTTTTGGCATAGTCTGTCAACTGCCTCTGCTCTGTGAATCGAAATACTTGTCTGAGACTACTTAAATGTCAATCACTAGTGATCTTAGAGACATGAATTCAGGGGAAATGTGTCTTTACTCTCTTCTTTAGAACTGGCAGCTGTTGACCAGGCAAATTATTATCCTCTCTTTTATATATGCATGAGATTTTGTTTAACACAACATGTTAAGTAGCTCAGCTACCTCATGACAGTTTTTACTTCATAAAATAAATAAGCCTCATACAACTGAATATCCATCCTCATATTAAAAACAAACAGAACTCAACCCAGGGTTCATCACTTTGTTATTGCTGCTGCTTCTTTAGTTACCTGCCAATTCAGCAGCCTATCACTGTCTTCTCTGTCAGGGGCTCCCTTTCTTTGTTGTAGGTGACGGATTAGCCCACTCCATCAGAAATTATTCATCCTTTCTTTAGGTTAGTCTAAGACTTGTTACAGAATTTACCAACTGCACCCATGGCTAGCTAATGGACTCCTGCTAGTTTCTGTTCTGAGTAAGGTTAAAGTGTTATCTTCATATTTTTGCATCATAACAAAATACAAATTTACATAATGTTATACAGAGGCCATTCCCATACTCTCCCAATCTCTTGAATTTACTCCAGTGAACCCTTTCATTGCATCTTCAAAAGGTGAAACACTCGTGTTCAGTCATGTCTTACCTGTATCTTCCGTAGGAGTCAATGAACTTTAAGAGGTTAAGGGAATCCCTCTTGTTAATTTTATGAAATCATTTTGGTAGGTACCCAGCCATTCCATCTCTCCAGAGAGAATAAGACAACAATTTCACTGACAAAATAACTGAGTTCTCAAAGAAATTAATGGCTTTTTTTAATGAAGAAAGTTTATTGCAGGTCTGTCTTTTACAATTCTAGTAGAAAGTATAGCTAAGAAAGAAAATGATCTATGACCAATTCATAAGATCAAGCAAAGGAAAAGAATAAGCTGAATACATACTATATTGAACTAGGCATTATGGGAAAGAGAACACCTCATCTATCTTGCGACTGCAGATTAAGGATAGCTGTTCCCCAATCCTTGTTTCCAGTGCCTGCACCAGGTGAACAGGGGGATGGATAGCACTGACAAACCTCTGATAGCTATTGACAGCAGCTATTTGCAGTAACTCTTCTATCCGCTTACCCTAGAACTAGGAACTGCTCCATTCATCCTAGCAGAGATAACATGCAGCAGGCTTTCTGTTCACAGGTCCAAAGTAATTTCATTTTATTTAATAGGTAGTCTGGCCTTGGAGAAGGGTGTGGATGGGACACTTGTGGTTAGGATAGAAAATGGCTAGAACAGAAAGGCTTCCTTGACTCCAGTCTTTTTTACAAATAAATGTCCAGTGCTCGTGTTTACATCCCAAGTCACTTTATTTAAATTCATATTATCTAAACACTACCCTGCAGCCTGCAAGTCAGATAACAAACATGATGCAAAACCAACCATCCTTCCCTCTATCTCCAATGCTTGTCTCATGATTTTTTACAGTTAGTCCACTAAAAATTTTTTGTGAAAATTTGCCTCTTCAAGTTTAGGAGAAACTTGGCTAAAAATAGAGGCATCAGAATAGAAAGTGAATGCAAGTTTTCTTCCCTTGTCTTCCTCTCCAACCTTTCTCAAAATCCACTCAGAAGAACAGCATAGGCCCCACTTGGAGAGGTGAGGCCAGGTGATCGTTCATTGTCTAACTGCTTGTACAAAAACATGGTTAGCTATACCATAAGTTAGTCTATTTCGAGCCCAAGGCTGTGTGAAATGCAGTTAATTAAACTAGCACACATAACTTAAAAATCATCTAACATTGCCAGAATCTTTCCCCTTCTGCTGTTCTCAAGACACCAGCAAAGAGCACTCAAACTACACTATCAATCACTCACCCACTATTAGATCAGTTTCCCATGACAGAGCCTGCCTTGGGCTCGCCAGGAGAGGGTGCACGCAAACCAAAAACAAACTTGGCGTGTGAAATGAGAAACTGTGGTGAGAGTCTGGGGAGCTTCAGTTGGATTTGGTTTCATCAGTCCTATGCACCAGGCTGATCCCCTGCAATCTCAGGAGATACTGAGGCAGGGAGCGTGGGGGATCTGAGTGGCTCAGAAGCAGCAGGGAAGAGGGTCTCAGACCCAGCCACACGAGGATCATCAGCTGCAGCAGTAATTGCAGGAGTTTTCTCCATTCCAGCTCTACCAGAGTCCTGACAGCGCTTGCTGCAGAAAATCTGACTCTCTTTATCTAGAGCTGTGTTCTAAAAACAAACAAAAAACCCAAGGCAACATATGAAAATAGCAGTCAAATAAAAAACCTTTCTTAACTTAAGGGTTAGAACAATCTACAAGACATGAAGTGCATGCATTAGAGCCAGAAAAAAAGGAGAAATAACATTAGAAATCTTATATGTAGTTAATTGCAGCTTTTTGTGGTGCTGACTTTGGAAAACATAAGGAAAACTTATCTTCCAGACATATGTTTGCCATGATGAGTTTCAAATTTTGTCTCTCAAGTCTGATGTGGAAAAAAATTGACATGAATGGTTATGATAGGGCAGGAACTCTTCATATTAGCTATTAGTAACATTTACATACCTGTGTTTTTGCAGATGCAAGGACTCATATGATACTTAGTGAAAATTTAATAATACATTTCCTGTAACAGACCACACGGTAAAGAAGTTTGTGAAGATGATGGATGAAAGCCTAACATTTTTTTCCCCTTAAAGGGTCTACTTTTCTGCTTATTGTTGAGAGTAAGTAAATGGCCTCTCATGATGCTGAGAAAGTGACAAAAGGGCATCATTTCTGAATACTATACTTAAAAAAAGAGTTTACTGGAGAAGACAGTAGCAGGTTAGAATGAAAACTGAGAACTGTAATAGGTGGATTATCTGGAGTATGTGGTGTCTGCTGAAGCTGACAACTTTCATATCCTCTGAAGAATACTGCAAGTTATAGTAAACCACAGTGTCATGTTTAATTGCTAGTGGAATGTCTAAACTGACCTAGAGGGAAATGTAGTAGTTCTTGTATCCGAAACATATGTCAAAATTGCTTTCTAAGACCTGGAGGGACAGCATAATTTGTCTTGTTTCACAGTTTGAAGGCTGATACTGATCATTATAAATCTAGCACCTCTTAACTATTTATTTTGTGGAAGATCTTTAAGAACCAGTGGTAATTCTGATTTAAGTTAATACAAATTAAGGTTTGTAGCTTTTCCAGTTAAGAGGAATGATGCAAGATACACTCACACTGGTCACGTACAGCTTGGGCTTTCTACAGTAATCCACAAATGTGGACACCTGAACTGAGGAGCAGAGCAGAAATACATGTTCCATCTCTGTGGCACCCCCTGCAAATGTATGTGTAAGCATTTTGTGGTTTATATTTATGTTCACATTTATGTGGAATTTCATATTTTGAGTTGGGATGTGCTAATTGTGAAGCAGGGTCAAGTCCTCTGCCTTTTCTTTAGCAATTTCCTTTTTTGATTGACTGCTCAGGAGGACTCTCTTTATCAATGTGCAAATTTCTCTGCATTTTTAGTGGCATTTGTACAATACACTATTCACTAAAATATGTGGATTTGGATACTGAAATAATTTTCTGATGCAAGGTAAATTTATCATGTACTTTTTTCAGATGTGGTTTACTGCATCAAGTCATCAAGGACAGCTGAAATAAGGTACTTAGCCTCTTATTTGCAAACTGATCATGGAGCTTGGTAGTGAAAACTTACTTCATTATGGAATGCACAAGTTCAAATTCTGCTTTTTCCTGACTCAGCAAAGATAGCTGGATTCATATCTCTGATTTTCTCAGAGGGCTTCTAGAATTTGCAGATATATGGGTGGTGGATTGCTCTGTAGTCTCACTCAGACTCTCCTGCTGAAACTGCTCTACTTTTGTATAATTATGTGGTTGTGTGCTTGGGGCAGGGGAAGTAGCAAGCAGCCTCATCATACACCTCCTACCCAGAAAGCCTTCCTGCTAGGCTTTTTCAGACCAAAGTACTGAGTATAAAAGTTCCCAGAAGGAAAAGGTAAGTATTTTGCATTTAGGGTGGTGGTGTGGTTTAAGCTGAACCCAGGACAAGTGGGTTTTGTGGGGTTTTGTTTCTTTCTGTGTTTTTAAACTGAGTTAGATGCAGTACACAATTGAATTCTCTGCTACCAACAATTAACTCTTGCAAACGGAGCATGAAAGGAAATTACAAGCTAAGGTGTACCTAGGCTTCTGAGTTTAGCTATGACGTGGAATAGCTTTATCATTATTAAAGTAGCTGCTGTGCTGGCAGGATTGCATTTCTTCTCTCACTTGCTGGAAAAAGGGTTGTGAATAAACAGTTTTCTGCTATTTCAGTGGCAGGATAAGTTATTTAAAAAGAGAAAGGAAATGCTTTCAGTTCATGCTGATGGTTGACTTTCTCCTGTGCTGTCCTCACAGTGCATACTTGTGTAATGCAATTTAGTTTGTTTGGGGGGTTTGGGGGATGTTAGAGGTTTTTGTTTTGTTTGGGGTATTTTTGAGGAAGAGGCTTAATTTTACTGTTGCTAAGTAAGAATGACTTTTGCGAACTTAGGACTGATTACCTTCTGACTAGCTCTGTGATACTATAAAGGCTGAAATTACAATTAAAATTTTTATTTCAAATGAAAACTGCTTAGTTTAGTGGTTTTGGGGTTTTTTTGTTTTGTTTTTTTCCTACAATTGCTTTTGGGTATTCCAAGATACATATATGGACAAAATTATTCCCAGGAGAACAGACCAAGACATTCTGAGGAAGTAAAAAAAGAGCTAGTTACATCAGTGATTCCTTAGAATATTTCAAATATGCAACACTTAATACAGAACACTTCTTTATAATTACAGTGTTTGAAAGATTTTTCCTTTACTGTTTTTGTGTGGCTGTAAAACTCTTTCCACTTCAGACTGGCTGAGTTATTTCTCCTTTCTTCTTGTTAAAAATGGAGGACATGTATTTTTTGTGCAGCAGAACAAAGCGTCGCAGTTAGTACGTACCATTGCCTTGGACCTACTCAGAGGAAAGCAATGCAGGCGTTGGGAAAGGAGGAAAAAGGAAGGAAGCAAGGGACAGAAACTAGACTTACTTTAAGCAGAACACAATTGCAACAAATTTAGATTTACAGAACATTTTGAAATTGACAAAAAAAAAAAATCAGTAATGAATCAACAGCAACATGCTTTTAGGGGCAGAAAGAGTCTCCTGTGCAAGAACACTGAAGTACGTATGTGCAGTTTTACTTATCTGCCACATGATGGTATTATCTGCATTGACCAGATGACAATATTTGAATGAAGTGATGCTAGAAGGGATTCCATTTAATATGCAGATGGACTAATATAGCAATGCACTGCAGTACATGAGAATTACAATACTCTGCTTGTCCGAATCTGAATGTTTTTAAGCAATGAATGCTAGTACAAGAACTTCTTGACATGAAGAAAGCTAAATTTCAATGCTCTAGGTAAACTGGGGCAAGAATAACAAACTGGGGGGTTAGCCTCATTAGATTGCAGTATTTTGAACAAGAAGTTACTTTTCTCTTCAGCAATAACTGGGAACTGCATCCAGAAATAAATAATTTTGCTTTTACATTCTTCCATTCCTTTAAGAAGGAAATAAGGTAGGAAAAGGGAAAATGCAAAGTTTCAATGAGGTGTACCTTCCTGGCTTAAGGAATGTCAGTAGCTAACAGACTCGGAAAAAAACCCCACACCAATAAGAAGCCAGAAGCTACGCTGTCAGAGATCTGAGACAGGCTTAAGTGGCATGCAAGTTGGAGAGGGGCTGAAAGTTAGAATTAAAATTGCTCTTATTACATATAGTGCATTTTATACCAGTTTTCAGCTTCAGGCTTATCCATAGTCTCAACAGTATAAAGAATGAAGCTCTGAAGTCTCTCTCAAACTGTCAAGTCAAACTGTCAAATGAAATGTAGACAATAGCATGAACCTGAAATCCACATTCTGACTTCTCTAATTTTTATTTTACCACTTTTCCTACATTTAATATTTTGCCTATTTAATACATATAGATGTATTTGCAAAATCATATATATAATCAGAAACATAATTTTAATTTACCTATTTTCAGATGATTAGGACAATTCTTTGTTAACATTAGTGGGCTGGACTTTGAGAGTAATTAACACCAATGGAGATGGCTGAGGGTGGAATTCACCATTATGTTCCTACCATAGGTGGTTTTAGTTTTCTTGTAGTAACTGAAGTGCACAGTGCCCATCCTTGCATTAGATAAGAATGGACCACAGTAAAAACAGAATGGCAGTTCAACCTCTAACACAGTTACATATTCTCTGCAAAAGTGCAGGGTCAGTTACGAGTTCTGAGTACTGATCACAGTAAACTCCATTACTTCTACCATGATTCACACATCTGGCTTCTGGAAATACTGTTTATGTAAGTTCAACTATAGGTCATCAGGGTTCCTTCATATGCTTTGAAGGAAGTTCCTCATTAGGAAACAGCGCATAGCAGGGGTTAGATTGGGACAAAATGAATGTCATAAACTTTCAATACTACAAAGAAGTTTTTTGAAATGGAGTCTTGTTTCCCAGCAGGCATAGTGTTGAACAACAGTAGGCTTAAGACCAAGCGATACTTGGTTGGGCAGAGGCAAAGAGCCTACTTAACTAAGTAGGTGGTCAGCATGATGAAAGATTACAGTTTTTATAATGAAAGATTTCAAATTGTTAATTAGCTTTGTTTTAACATATAACTACTTAGTGTTTACATGTTTCTGTTTGAAAGCTTGTTTTTGTAGCTTAGCTAGAACATTGACAGACTTGGTCGCTTTCAAGCGATGATGAGACACTCCACGCTATACATAAATAAAGACTAGAATTAAAGACTGTTCTAGCTTTGCTATTCTTGCACCACACATGCTCATAGAGCACTGTTAGAAAAATATGCAAAGTATAATATCAATGTATAAAAATGTTAATTTCTCTTACCATGATGACAGAAACCCCAGCAGATGTGTTATTTTGCTTGGGTAGGGTATTATTAAAGTGCTGCTTCAGTTTACCTGTTACTTCAGCTTGCATATTATTCTCCTGGGAAGCATCATCCTGTATAAGAATAAATAAAATATTCAAGTCAGGGAAAAAAAAAAAGAAGCATGTTTGAATGTAACTGAATATTATCCTCACGTACTTCCTGCTTTTTAATGCAAAGTAAGCATTTGGACAGGCAGGTGAAAAGTGAATACCCTCTGCTATGTTATATAGATATAGTTCAGAAGGATTAAGCCAAATTACAGAGGAAAAAAGCAGAGCAATCACTGTTTCATGTATGAACTTCTGTTTCTTAAAATGCCATGAGATGCTGTATACTTTCAGTCCATTGATTTGTCCCACATAGGCTGCAAGTTTAATTCAAGCAAATTAAAAATAATATGCTTGAAATAATGTTTAAAAGCATATTTGTCATTTGGCTTTCTTTTAAATCTTAAATGGGCCATCATGTCCTAACTTTAGAAACATTATATGTTTCCAAATATATATGGAATGCCAGCATATATGGAAACAAATATGTTTGAGAGGAACTGTATGCATAGGCACATTACAGTTTCTCCTCCTGTCTGAGGGAACTCCACAGATCATATTCAGTCCCTCTTTTAAAATGTGTGTGAAACTAAACATTGACTACGTACATGTAGACCTAGTATCTATTAATAATTAACTGATTTTAAATCAATAAGCAATGCACTTTAGTGTTCCCCATTGTTGCTGCCCAAACAGGTGAAAGACCCAGCAGCCATCAGCTTAATGCCAACGTTAAATTAGGTATCTTATTTGCTAATTTTAATTAACTTACGAGGTTTGAAGTGCTGTGAGGAACAGAAGATTGTACTTTAAGCAGCATTGCAGCAAGTAAGATGCCAACATACACAACAGTGTTTTCACATACACATTTTTGAGATTACTGTTATCTAGGTTGAATGGGAATAACAAAAAAGGTGTTTGAGACGCACATCTGCCTGCCACGTTATGTTAAGCAGGGCTATAGCAAACCCCAGCACCTACTAATTGCTGTCAGCAAGTGATACCCTCAACTCTCCTCTTCCTGAACACAGAAGTTAACAGTGCTGTGGTTAGAGCTGAAGCTAACTTCAGACTCTTGCTGTTCAGTCTTGCTGTTCAATGTGGAAATGAGATCAGTAGTTCAACAAATGGAAATGGGCATAGTAGAAGTGTATTGCTGCTTCTGAAAACTACACCTTAACGGTTAGATTTAGAGATACAATATCAAATTAAAGACAAATGGAATTTACTCACTGACACCCAGGGATGGCTTAAGATCTGTGCTGCTGTGTACCGAGCTTCAGCATTCACATGTAACATCAGGCTAATTAACTCCTTCATTAAAAAAGAAAAAAGAGAAAAATTTGAGGAGAGTGAGGAACAATATTCCAATAGAAAATATTGTTGCACCAAGTTCTTCTCAGTGCAGTTTTCTTGCTACCTGGGTGAAAAACCAAAAAACACCAGCTGACACTGATAACTGTGCAACTTTAGTGGCACAACAAAATTTGCCCTTTAGGTTTAAGAGTATGCTGGACAGCATATTTCATATCAGCTTCCTTATCATATCCATGAGTCTCCAAGTCTTTTGAAACCAGAGGAAAAGGAAATGTTAAAAAAGTAAGCCATGATGTTTCAGCTTGTTCTCTGTATATTCATGCAGGTGACCAGAATGAAAACAAACCTGGGATGGATGAAATCCTTTATGGGCATGCCCAGTATTAACATTATCTAAAGAGTACATATCAGAGGCAAGAAACTGCATCTGAAATTCAAGGAACTGCTGAAATTAGTTGAAAAAACTATGTTCTCTTCCGTGTTGCTCCAGAAGAATAAATGGCATTTAAGTCATTTCAGCAACTATGGATCACCTGGTGTAGGAAAAAGCAGATAAGATGATAGAGAAGAAAATGCTGAATTCTACTAATGATATGGTTAATCCCAAAAGATTTGGTATTGTAGCTTTCATCATATTTTAGAGGCATTAGAGGAAATGTCTTTAGCTTTATAAAATACTTCCATGGGCCTTCTGTTAACAATGTCTGCAGATATGATAAAGCTTAAGAGGACATTGATACAAAGCAATTAGTAAAATAAAAAAAAAGAAAAGAAAACAAAACAAAAAAACCCAAAAAAATCACACAAAAACCCAATCAAACATAGAAAAAAATCCCCAAGACAACAAACCAACCCAAACTGACTCACTTCAATTGTTCATTCATTCAAGTTTACTCTTACACAACTAACTAGTTTACTGGTGTAATTATTCGTTTTGCAAACCTATTAAGACAATTATGTCCCCCTCCCAAATGATCAACTTCATGTCCTTTGAGCCAAATTCCCCCTCAAAAAACCTTTTACAGCCTCCAAGTTTTCAGTCTTCCTATTCTTACCAAGAGTATTTCAAGGAGAGATAGTTCATGACTTCAGTTTTGGGAAATGGCATCTTCAAGCAGATAAAAGGTTACCCAACTCAGAGGTTTCCCAGTTATCCAAGTTATTTAGCCTGTGGAAGTCTAAGTGAAAAGTAACCTTTGGTACCAAAACTGAAGGCCCTGGTTGTTCAGAATGCCTGTCTGGAAGAGTGTGAGATGGCTGGAGGTTGGGAAATGTTGGCAGATGAATAAACAGCCATTGGGAAATGCAAAAGAAATGCAAGTTCTCATTGGCTGGATAACAGATAATCTCCACATGCTAATTAGAGTCCTCAGATACCATTCAGAGTATGTTACTGAATTAGCTTGAGAAGTTGGCCTTAAATGCCACTGCTTATGGCCTATGCCCCACCACCCTGAAAACGCCTACAGAGCCCTGTTCAACACTATTCAGCACCTTCAAAAGGAAAAAGATGTCTCTGGATCTGAGAGCAAAGCAACAAATGACACAGCTACTCCAACTCCAAGCACAGCAACTATACCAGCCCCAAGCACAGCAACTATACCAACCCCAGCGACAAGTACAGCAGCTATTCAGACCCTGACAGCAACAGATAACACAGCTGCTGGTGCTACTCAACCACCAAGCACAGCAGCTGCACCCACCCCAACAACAGATACTGCATCCACTCCAACCACAGTGACAATCACTGCAGTTAAACCAAAGGACCAATTTGTGCTAATATCGGTTGCCCTTGTAAGCAAGGGAAAAAGGGAACGAGGCACAAAGAGCAATCTGTACAGAGAAGAAAGATGAAGAACCAATGCACTTACTATAACTTTATCTTACATACAACCATTTTCAACACAAATAGCAGTAACACAAGAACTATTAGCAATAGCAAATTGAGCTGGCTGCACCCCTTGAAAATTTGTAATGGCTCTACTAAAACAGGAACAAATAAGTCAATTACATTCACTCCATATAGCAATAATTTTAAGAGTGATAGGGAAAAAATCAGAGACACTTATTTTACAGCTGAAGCACTGAACCTGCTAATAGTCCATCATTGAGTAAACTGAATAGCATGTGATGTCCACTGAATGCAGTCAGAATTCTGCTCCATGTACTCAGACAATAACACGATGGCCTGCAAAATCCGAGCTTTCATTAAGCACAGTTAAGCTAACTGACTGAAAAGGCACAGCACCTGGAAGACTGGGTAAGGGTCTGTTTTTAATCTTCCACTCTGGCTTTCCAGCTGTGCACAGTCTTTTCCATGGCTTGTTGGAAACACTATTTCAGGTAGGAAGGATACCAATAAATACCTTTGCTGAATCAGTGATGTTATCCCAGTAGGGAGAAGGAAATTCCAGCTTCCCAACAAGTATCTGATCAAAGAGGTCTTCCTGAAGATTGTTTTCACTGTAGAACAGCAGTAATGAAAAAGACCACGAGAAGTCAATTTTTCATATGAATTTATAACTTGATTTGGGGATGGAACAGAAATGATATTATATCAACAAACACATAATTTGAAAGCTTATATAATGACAACAGTTCTGAGGTGTTTGCCATAGTTATACACTCAGAAGTAATGAGAATATTCAGAGATCAATGGCAGCATTTTTTGTTGATTTTTTTTAATTTGACTTGTTTGTTGGCCCTAGCCACTGTGACCATCTACACAACCTATTTCTGTAATGAGCAATGGACTTCTCAAGTTGGTTTTGCAATAAATATTTAGTAACCTTGGTTCAGACCTGATTCTAATAGCATGGTGTGGACACTCTTCATGCCCACACCCTCTCCCCCCTCACACACCCCAAACTATTCAAAGCAATTACCATTTCTTTATATAAAATATCTCTCAAAACATGTTTGCAGTTTTAAACATGAAGTAACCACTCACAAAAAATAAATACCTAACCTAAATGCCTTTTTTCTTTTCTTTTTTGTTTTCCCATTGGCATTAGTTTTTATGTTATTCTTTGCAAAATATTCAGTCTGGTGATTTTTAGTTAAAAGCTAAGTATTTTGCTCTCAAAGTGGACAAACAGACTGAAAATAACTTCTATGTTAAGAGGTGAATTCTCTATTAAAATGTGCCAACTCCTTCTCATTCCATGCTGAGGCACAAAGCATATCCATTTGATTTTTAGTAGAACTTACACATATTGTGACACTGAATAACAAGAATTCCGTTTGCAAACTCCATCGCTCATATGACACTTATCCTAAAGCTTAACAGCGTTAAAAATGCAGCATAAATAAATTCTTCCCCTCACCTCAGTTTACCATTTAAACCTTCATCCTCAACGCCACAAACCAGTAAGCTGCTTTGCCCAAACAGAAACACTAGAGGGCAAAGCATACACGTTAATTGAACTGGAATACGCCGCGGGCAAAAGGAGGAACTATTCCTTCCCTGCCCACAGCAGTAAACCAGTTGCTCCCTTAGAAAGATAGCAAATAAAATTGGTCCCAAAACGCGACAAGATCGACAAGGGAAACCAAAGGAAAAAGGCACAAAAAAGCAAAGAAAACGTGTCAGTCTAATCAACTGATCCCTAGGATGAGTTTTTTCCCTAATCAACTTTTTCCCTAGGATGCCTTATTCAGGGAGGTAGGTAAGACTTGCTCAGAAAGCACTTGGTTCTTTACTAGTTTTTCCCTCGGACATACAGGGACACTCACCTGCGAAAAGGTGGAAATCCACATAACAGTATGTACGTGATCACACCTGCAGCCCAAATATCCACCTTTAAGCCATATCTGAGAAAACAAGACTGTGTTACTTGTGCTAGATTTATTTTTTTTAAAAAGAAGACACTCCAATAAGAAACCTGATTATATTTACATGAATATATATTGAGAATCTGCTCTATGTTACTTGCTGATGGTGTAGAAATGTATTTTGTACCAAGTGTCATGTTACTTAGCTTCCCTCACAGTCTTAGAAAACCATAACATCATTTTTCTTACTTTTTTCCTTTTCTTTTTAATTCCCCCTCTGCCCCCCGTAAGCCTCAAGGCTCTCCAGGATCTTCTGAATATGCTCAGATTCAGTTCAGTATGAAGGTTTCGCAATCCAGAATCATTAATGATAAAAGACATGGACGTGCTTCCTTAGTCTCCACAGTGGAGTAACTATTTGTAAGGTTATCATGTGTTGCTAAGCAACAAGAAATATACCAAATCTCCAGTCTCTTGAGCGAGTAATGCAGGAAAAAAGAACTGCACTTTTCTTTTAAGGCACAGAAATTAAAACACCAGAGGTCAAAAAGAGGTCTTTTTTCCTATTCCTTTCTATCCAGGAGATTCAGTTTGTCAAATTCTAAAACATGCAAATGAAGTGCCCTTTGACCTCACTGCAGCTGTGAAGTATGTCTTGATATGACAATGCACTGAACAGTGCCTGAAACAATACAACAAACCTCCCTCCATTAGGAAGACCAAATTCAGAATGGTCACAGGTATGGCAAGAGCCAGTTAGCATGGAACTGAGGTCTAATAGAACAGAAAAACGGGGTGGTTTAATTAAAGCACCAGTTATCAAATGGCATGTGTCACCCAAACAAGGTTACTTTAGATGTGCTCTGAGAACAGGTTTAGACCAAGTGACCTCTGAAATCTCTTCCCATATAAATTTTTCTGTTTTGAACATGAACAATGTGTTTTATTTGGTTTTCCCCAACCATCTGCCATGGCTAGTACAACGGGCTTTGAATGGTGAGGTGAGGAAGGGAGCACAAACCAATAAAACTCCACAGCTCTGGTCGTAGGGAGATGACAAGGAGGTAAAGATGAATCCTGGGAGCAGAATGAGTGAGGAAACTGGCCTTTTCGAAGAACTGAGAGATGTCTATTTTGCCATAAGTGCTATGGTTCAAAACCAGCCTGTCAGCGCGTTTTAGTTCTTACAACAGTTAGAGGAGCTACCTGCCAAAATAACTGGTTAAAAGACCTATGTCTCAGTCAGTCATCCTCACCCTGTCTCAGCAATTATTTCTGGAGCCACATAGGTGGGTGTACCACAGACAGTAAATAATGGTCCTTCAACCACAGTTGCCAGTCCAAAGTCTCCTAGCTTCAAAGACTTGGTTCCATCTGGATATTCACATACCTAGAACCAGCAAAATAAAAACAGAATGAGAAGAACATCTGAATTTTTTAAAATCCCTTAATTTGTTTGGAAAATAATAATGAGGACAAAGAGGTAACTTCCACAGTGCTGTAAGAGAAAGAAGAGAAAAATGGTATGACCACTGATTGCCACAGTGAAGCTGGAGCTAGTGTTCATGGGAGCTGTCTGCCAGCTATGTAGGTCAGACCATGATACAGCCTTAAGCAACTAGAGGGGAGGAAAAACTGCAGTCCTAGAATGCTGAGAAGTTTTAAACACATTATGAAAAGTATAAAACTGTCCTTCCATTTGATTGCAACCTAATGTTTAAAATGGGATTGGCAGCTACAATCAGATTTGTTTAACCTCTGAGAGTAACTCAACGTAAATCTAGTCTGCATACTGAATATTTCATAGGCAAATGACTTCCCTAAGCTTAGTCTAGGCAAGTTCAGTATGAGAGTGAGAAAGCTGACTGGGAAGTGTTTAGGTTTCTGCGCAGACCCAAATGTTTCGTTACGGCAAAGATGGTAACATTCCTAAGAAACTAATCTCAGTTTTGTTCTTAAAGTAAAACATTTCCATTAATATGATTTCAATGGAATCTAGCTTTGTAGAATGTAGGACTCTGGAATTTCCAGAATGGCTGAATTAATTAGATTTACTCAAACAACTAAATACTGTAAGGCAGCAGCACCTTCCTTCATTCTCCTGTGTAATTCATATAATTAATGGAAACACTTGTTCTCCTTCATATATATTCTTCATATCTGCTATTACTCTTATTTTTTGTATTTTTAAATGCATGACTAGTGAAGAGAATGTAATTCAAACAGCTGGATGGCCCTGTGCAAACTAACTACTAACTTAGTAGTAGTAGAATTAAATACTTGCAATTATAGGTAGCAATTGATGGGAATTATTTGCATTTACATTCAATGCCAGTATGTTATTTTAGCATTCTGCCACTGTCAATCACAGTGAATAAGGTTTGCATCTGTTGAGTAATCTCTTTAGGCTTTCTAGGCAGAAAGAACATTTGTGCCTATTTATAAGTGATTTAATCACTAATGAGAGCTTAAAATTTCTTTGGACTGTCTGTGTTTGAAGATGCACTGATAGTGTGACTTCCACCTTCATTGTCTTTCAAGTGCCACATTGCTGTGACTGCATTTTTAGACGAAGCACACACTCTCCCCTTTCCTTTTGCTAAACAATTTATTTGAGGGCTTATTTAAATGGCTAATCACTGTCAGGGGAATTAGTTGGGAAATAATTGACTATTAATTGGAAAAATATTTTCAGGTTCTGATGCTGTCTTTGTAATAGTTCAAAATTTGGTCTGGGATAGGCCATGACTCCTGCTCTAGTTGCAACCTCATTGAACACAGTTGACAAATACCACAGAAGGCTTTAAGAAATGCTTACTGTGTGTTGGTGAAAGCTACTAGCATTCTTGATGACAGTGGCTCAAGCAGGGAAGATTATGGCCCTGCTCATTGTACAACATGTAGTATCTAATACTTGGTATCTAATACATAAATATAACCTCTGTGTATAAGCAAGACAGCATGCTGTTCCCATTCTGTAAACTGTAGTCTAAGCAGTTCCCAAAGCAGCCTTCATGGTAATTCTTGTCAACACAATTATTTTATATCTCTGCTGGAAACAAAAGTAGTCAGTACCCTAGGACAAAACATATGTATGGATAGAGTTAATTCCTGGTAAATCATCAGAAAGATGTTACTACTATGACAGTGAAAGAGGAAAAAAAAATTGCTCCAGATGCTAACCATATGATGGTTCAAAGAAATGGCACTCAGCCCACCTTTTCTCCCACTTGCAAGCTATAATAAATAATTCATTGATACAGCTTTAAAATTAACTGGTTATGAGACAACACTCCTGCTTATCCAAATGGCAACGAATTAAAACGTAAATAAAGACAGGTATAAGAACAGGTCTGAGCACAGCTCACTTGGGTTATGGTGACTGCTATCTCATGGCAGAACTGTTTCATACATGCTTACTCTAAATTAATATTCTTGCTGTTCTCTGCTCAGTTCCTTGACATTTATATACAAGCATTTGCATTACTGAGAACAAAGCAAAAGAAAATCTTTGAAAATAAATGGGACATACCAGGAGATTTTCTGGCTTGATGTCTCTGTGCACAATGTTGAGACCATGAAGGTATTTGAGTGCACTGGCTAGATTGTAGACCATTGCACTCCCATCTCGCTCTGTGTATTTTGTAGAAGAAGTGATAGCATCAAATAGATCTCCCCCCTAAAGAAATGAAAAGATAATAGATCACTGCATGAAAAATAATAAAGATGATGATTTCATATAAAAACTGCATAAATTCTTCCTTTACAAAAGGCATCTCAAGTAGCTGTTTAACAGCAAAAAAATTATTTTACTGAAATATGATCTTGTCATCAAAGTACTAGACTGCATCTTGGGCATCCTACATTATTCTCAACTGTACTCCAGGCTCCTGGTATCTAAACTTTGGCAAATCACAGCTCTTCTCTGTCTTGATTTCATTCTGTTGATCTTCCTATCTTTGATCACTCATTTTTATTACCTACAGGTACAGGCATACAGTTTCCCTTTTCTCCATCTTATTAATACTTTTATGTAGCAAAACAACAGCCCTGATTTTGAGTAAAGCTTAAAGTAATATAAACTATCCCAATAATAAAAAAACTAATATAACAAATATGCAGCAATTCTAATGAACTGCAAATTGGAAATTCTGTACATATTGAATATTCTATAGATACTTCTGTAGATGTATGCCACATCCCTGGCAGTGTTCAAGGATGGGTTGGACAGAGCTTTGAGCAACATGGTCTAGTGGAAGGTGTCCCTGCCCATGGCAGGGGGGTTGGAACTAGATGATCTTTAAGGTCCCTTCTAACCCAAAGCATTCTGTGATTCTGTGATATATGCAGAAATATCAAATAAATATAGCTTAAGAGGACAATCAACATCAGCATGATCTTTTCCAAGCTGAATGATGGTTATGATTCTACAATACACCTAAGTGTAGAATCTACAGGTGATTTATAAATGTGCCAGCTGTGCAGTCTCTGATTATGGATGCCCTATTCCTCTTGGAATACATAACAACATGTAAGCGAGTTACTGATGCAGCATTCCCAGCCATTGCAACAAATTTTATGTGGGTGTCTCTATGATGGTTACCGTGGAAACATCTGTAGGAGTGATCTGTCTGAGCTGTGGGTGGCATTCCAAGCATTTCAATACATATGGAAGAGAAGCAGCAATTCAGGAAACAGGGGCCAAGATGGTGGTGTATTAAAAAAAAAAAAAAAATATATATATATATATATATATATAGATACTGTCTTAAAAACAAAAAATCCTCTACTATATAAAAATTACATCTAGAAGGAGAGAGAAATGGGTAGACTACAGAAATTAATAAATTCAACAAGTACAGACTTTATTTAGAGGTTTCTCAGGCTGGCAACCATTCTAGAGAGGGACTCCTGAATGTAAAAATGTTTTAGACAAATAAAAAGTGATGATGATGATGATGATGTATATTATTTGTATCTGACATGCCAATCAAAGTGATGTATTCTTGCTGCCTATGTACAGAAAACAGATGAGAGTGCATGACTAAAATTTTTTGCAACTTGTGTGTTTGGTTCACAAGGTGACAGCAAAATGAAGATTTTGTTTTCTCTGTACATGTATGAAAGCAGCATCTATTTTATGGTGAACTGGAAAAAGGTGAGTGAATATTTGATACAGCCTGTAAACCTCACCTGAAAACAGGTGAGGTTTTTTAAGTTTAATTTTCCTGGACCATAATCACTTGAGTTTAAACTATTCATTTTATCTATTTTCTACTAAGATAAATCTATTAAAGAGATTTTCTTTCTTTAAAACAAATAATTAAATAAAGATACAAGTTAAATAAATGCAAAAGTTCTGTTAGTAAATGCCTATCACTATTACCCCCTGCATATTGTAAACATGATATAAAACCCACTGTCCACTTGTCACATAGCAAAATACCTCAAATCTGTGTAAGTGATTTGAAGAGACATAAATTCCATTAATATAACAAGAGTATTTGCATGATTAAACATGCAAGTTGCTACTGAAATCTTAGCTGATTATGTTTCCCAAGATCTTCATGTTCCTAGATACTTCTCAGATTCCACACAACACAGAGAATTAGCAAGAAAAATTCTCCTCAGTCTTACCTTGACCAGCTCCATCACCAGATAGAGTTCTGTTGGGGTGTCCATTTCCTCTATAAGCATAATGATATTTGGATGCTTCACTTGACGCAGAATAGACACTTCATTTTCAATCAGGTGTTCCTGTTCAAAAAAGAGGACAGACATTTATCTGAATAGACTTGAAATTACCAATTCACTTTTCCTTTGATCAGATGACTACTGATCACTTGAACAGTGAGCACCCTTTTTGCTGTTTAATTTATATAGCAGACAGTCGTTGTCAGATGCTGGGTTTTAACTTGTATTTTAGCTCAACAGTACTTCATCATTGAACAGATTTAATTTACCATATTTCACAAACATACCCCAGAACATGACAGCAATTCAGGAAATGCAGATTATTTTCTTATGTGTGTATTATGAGGTGAAATAAAGTTCAGAATCCCCTCTGTCCCAAGCTGGATCATTGTAACCTGACATCCCCCGTCAACAATTAACATGTTCTTGAGCCTCTCTAGCCTTCGCCTCTCATTTAGTGTAGGTTACTCATGACAGATTATCTAGGATTTATTTTCAATAATTATTTTTTTAAAAAAGTTGTGGATTATATACAGAAAAAAAAGTAACTGCTTTGGTTACAGATTTCAGTTCATTTTATATGTATGTTCAGATTTACAATCTGCAAAATATGTAATGGCTCAGTTAAGTCATTGTGGCTCTAACAGATTAATAGCACACACTGGGTTTAATTTCCCCATTGCTATACTTCTGAGGAAGCTATGGGTTTCAAGAACAAACTGGTTTCAGAATATTTTGTTTTTTAGAATATCTTAGCTTGGTTAACACTGAAGAGCGAAGAAAAGCACATACTCCTCTCATGTGAAGAACAGTTTGCGTTTTCCCTTATATCGGAATACACATTGTATAATATGTATGTATTGGAATACAGATATTGTATTGAGGTTCACTGCAAAATAAGTAGCAATGTTTGCATAAAACATAAGTTTCTTCACACTTTGCCAGATAACAAATCACAACACTGGACTTGGCACTTATTCATGTTTAATGCACCGATTAGTAGCATGCACTTCATGCATTTGTGAGCAGAGCACTACAAGTAGATATGATCAACTGTGCATAGGCAGTGATTGAAGATCTTATGCTACTTCACCTTCTACTTCCAGATCTATTATTTATAGACGCATTGTGTTTTTGCCAAAGCTTTATGTGGCTATGTAACTCAGAAACCACATGCCATGTGTGCATCTCATTTTGTGAGAGTATGGTGCGGCATATAGGGGTTAAACAGTCACACCTTTGAAATTCAGTTTGAAAGAGCATCAACTGTCATTTTGAACAAATACATGTCTGCTCCAAGCAAAGTGCTCTGGAGAAAAAAAAACAACAAACAAACATGAAGCAATTTTGTTAAACACAGTGCTGAATCTCATCATCAGACAGAAGTGAACAGCCACAGCATACTAAGCTTTATGGATGGAAGCCTGTAAATTCAAAACTAGCATTAAGAGTCCAAGCAACACCCAGAATCTTATTACAGTTTCATCTACCCAAAGAACAGAAAACATATTAAATTTATTACAACTTAGGCACAACAGCTTTACCCGTGCTTTCTTGGTTTCGCTGGACTAAATTGTTAATAGTTTTAAATAAAGCTCAGGAATAAGTAGTGTTTGTTTAAAATAAACTATTTTTTCTTAATGGCTCCAAAATATTTCTGACCTACTGTTTTAATACCTGTCCTCAATATACTAATATCTAGTTAGTTATTTTCAACCATCGCACTGTTTTTGCTATATTTTGTAGGTAAAAAATATAGTAATTCTCAAACTTTCGTAACGTTCTCCTGGATAGTGCAATATAGATTTCAGTCTACATTAATACAATTTATTTACAGAGAATTTATTGTATAATTAACATTTAAGCCACTTGTGGAAAATACATTCGTCAATTGGATTCAACTTTTAGAACATTGAAGATGAACTGCTAAAGAGCAGTGAGCAACACACAAATCATGCACATATGGGCGAGATGGGTGTTTTTAAGACGGGGCTTATGCTGGCACAGGAAACAGAGTGAGGGAGGAATAAGCTGTAGCAAAGTTTAGTTATTTTCTTTGTTGGAACTCTTACAGGACAGTTCTGCGGCCTACCAGGCAAGTATCAACATCTTCTTAGCAACATTTTTGTGCTCACACATACACATAGATCTGTTTGTAGCTATAGACACAGGTCCTTTCAAAACAGGAAAGTATACATCCAGGGGGTTGATACTTTTTATTTGCTTATTTTAAAGCAGTGAGAACTATAAATAGAAAATCTGTCTCAACTATGTTATATAAAATGTACTGTCTGTCTCTGAGCCATTCGAATTTATGATACCTAAGCAGCTGACTCAGACAAGTAATAAAACACATTTAAAGTTGCAAGCTGTACAAATCACCCAGAAATTTTCTTTTTCAGTGAAACACGCTGCGTTGCCCTTCCCACAGCCAAAGGACAACATTTTAATCTCAAAACAGCAATTCTAGCACTTCTTCTTGTGGTTATACCTTTTTAAGATTCCCTTCTAAATATCCCCTCAAATAAACTTAGAAAATATGAGACAAAGGGATGGGGAAACAGAAACACTAATCTCCTAGCACGTAATACACAATTTAAAATCTGCATAGATAAAACATTTGTTTGAGAACCTCTACTTAAAGCAAGTCATCACAGCAGGTAGTGCATTAGTATACAGTATTATACAGCTCGTTACCATACAAAGAATGTCATACAGACTCACTACATCTTCCTACAAGGTCACATTCAGTATTTGGAGCTCTGAATTGCACTGTATAAATGACAAAAAGGGTACCTTTAAATTAAAACTCTGGCCTAGCTGCAAAGTTACCTCCAGAATCATTCCAGTGCAATCATTAAAAAAATAGAGTATTTGCATCAAAAATTCCACATTCTCAGTCATCTTTGAATGGCATATTCACTGTTCTTATAGAGACTTTAATCCAGCATTTGATTGCTAATTAAGACTGTGCCCTCGGTGTTCTTCTAGCTAACAGTAAGCAAAAATAAATCTATTTGATTTATAAGAGTACTTTGTTTTTAAGGTATTGCAAATCAGTGGAAATAGAAGTACTTAATTTGTTATCTGTTCCAACACTGAGACTAAAATCTTGGCTGCAGGTTGAAGTCTTCCTTTTTTAATAATTTGTGTACTTGGGAGGAAGGTGAAGATGATGTCTGACACTCAGGAATTTACTTCAATTATGTAACATGCTGTTCTGCTAGGCAAACGATTTTGGATTTTTTTGTTTTGAGCATGAATTAAAAGGAAAATTTAAGGAACTTCTTTTAAGAGATCTTTGCTGTATAGGATGGTGAAACTTCAACAGAAAGAAATCGTTTTGCAAATTTCTTTCCAAATCCATGTTCTGCGTATAAAATGAGCATGAATAGTCATAAAAAAGATACAAATAAGAGGCAGAGAGGGATGGGCATTATATAAACACATATACAGCTGCAAATTTCCTCCCTAATATTTTAAGATCAAAATGTAATGCATTCTGAACATATACTAACATTTTCTTTGTTAGTCCCACAAAATAGACATCAGTTTGGTTTTTACTCTATTATCTAGTAGACAACACTCACTACTTTTATTACTTATTTCGTGGATACTCTGTCATTCTGTTAAACAGACATCCTGAAAACAGTCAGAAACATAAACACTCCCATCATTTATTACTAATGAGCAGCTGCTAGTGCTGTTTCTGCTATTTTTCTTATAAATGCAAATTGTTGTACTCTACCTTTCCACAGCATTTAGCCTTGTCTATGATCTTCAGTGCAAACTCCTTTCCTGTGGATCTAGCAGGAAAAACACGAGAACCATTAATTAGAAACTCATCAACAAATTGTGGCATTATCAGTAAGATAATTATATCAGTTATCAGTAATCAGTAAGAGAATGCCTTGACTCATGGAGGTTGCTGACAGAGAATTCACAGAAAGGACCTGATTTTTTTGTTTTCTTGGCAGCATCTGTGCCTGCTGTTTCCCTGACTACCATAGCCCAGCTCACTTTTTGTATAAACCCCAGGCTCCAGCTGCAATTCATTCTTCTGTGACCTGGCACAACTCTCTGTCACTTCTTTAATGCAACATGCAAAATTTGACTTGAGCCTTCCACTTAGCTTTGTTCAACTGGTAGGCTTTAAAGATAAAATCATACACATTTATGTGAAAGTGAACAGAAAGAGTGATACCCTAGTATAAAAATTCAATAGGATTCAGCAGAGCTAAACCCCCATAGTTTATTACCGACTAGTCTAAAATCCCACAAAATATATTAGGCACTTATTTTGATCTTTTCTATTTCATTCTTTCTTTATTTTTAAAGTATTCTATGGAGTTCTATAACAGTCCTCTAAAGTCCCATGACATTTAAAAGGGTGGTTATATACAAAGTAAAAAGGATTAATGTTTTCAGTAAATACTGTCACAGAAAGGAGCTCTTGTTTGCCTTTCATCAATCTAAGCAATAAAAATATTCTCCCTTTCTCCAGAAGAGGAGAAAATGGGAGAAAAGAAACCCCACAAATTATTATTTTTTTAAAAAACAAAACAACAATAAAAAGACACTACTTATATTAATGATAATTAAAAATAACAAGAAAATGCCATAAACCACTGTTGCTACTGTTTTGTGTTGTGTCAGTAACTAGACTTCTGTGTGCATCACAACACCACTAGCATCTATGGTAAAAACACTGGAGGCAATTAGAAAAGCAAACATCAGGCATGTTTTTAAACTCCCAGGTTATTTTTCGCTAGACTTTTGGCATTAGATACACTACTCAAAATTAGTAACTTACAAAGAAAAAAATAGCTGAATTAATGTCTCACATTTGACTTATCCATTGTTGAAAAAATGCAGCAGAGAATCTCAGCTCTGAAAGTGCAGCTGTATCTGTGAGGTTGTCATAGTTACAACCTGATCTGGTTTTTAGACAGAAGTGTTATCTAAATGCTGTCTGCGAAATGCTACCTGTGAAATGCTATCCTCGCATGTTATGGACTTGATGTAAAATCTAATATGAATACAGTGTGTAATCAGAATCACAGTTTAGACATTATACTAAATTAAGTGCATTATCTCAAAGCCTGAAAACAACTGATCAGCAAAACCCACTTAATAAACCTCCAGCACTTACGCTGTGTAGAAAGAGAGGTTAACATTTTCGAAGCCAATTCATCAACCAATTTCAAATCCCTTTTGCAAATGTCCTTTACTATAGAATCTAAGAAAAAACCCTAGATAACATCCACAAAACTTGTGAGCTAATACTACTGCCTACCATACACCAGTATTGTCTGACAGGTTTCTGGTATTCTTATGTCTAGCTGTCAGTGTCCATCTGTTGGCTCGCGACTTTATATACAGACATATAGGCACCCTTTACAAAAGAGACCATCTTATTCTTTTTGCTGGCTCCACAACTAAGGCTTCCAAGCACAGCAGTACTAGAAATGAAGTATAAGAAATAAAAAACGAAAACCAAGCATTTATAGTTGGCATTTCCTCTCTCATCGTTATTCTTAGCAACGACTGTTGTGTATTTATTTTGTATAAAATTCACATAACAATGCTTCACTAAATATAGAGATTGGATCACATACTAAACTAGATTTTTAAATTTAATTTTGCTTTTTTCTTTAAAAATAAAAAAAGAATACTGGAAGGTTGTTTCTCTAGTTCACAAGATGAGGTTCTGTAACCCAACTGACTTAGCAGCCTTTGTCCTATTTTCAGCAGGATTTAAGTGATTTTCAAAAAGCACAGTCAATATTCCTGAAAATAATAAATTACATTATCTTATCCTTTTAGTCTGTTATCTTTCATAAATATTGCTCACTCTACAGATAAGAAAGGATCTGTGGCCAGTTTCACAGTACATGGGAAAACACTGTGAAGCATCCTTCATTTAGTGCCTGCGCCAAAACTTTGGGGTTTTAAACCATGGAAGACCCTTCAAAAGACAAGGTATGCTGGGGCCTGACGATCTACCTGACCCAAAGGGAAAAATACATCTTTTGCTGGTGTAAGATGGTGGGGCTGATTGAGAGAGAGCTTTAAATTAGAATCAATGAGAAAGGAATAGCAACAGGATTGCAGTAGGTATGCAAGGGCTGGCATGGCATTGCCTGAGGGTAGGAATGCTAGTGAGAACATTTACACTGCTCACTGTGGTAATGCTTGTCAGGAACCAGAGTTTGCTGGTGTAACATGTAAAAAAAAATTAAATTAAAAATCAAAACCTCCATGTCTAGATGTTAATGCTGATGAGAAGCATTACCTTAAATGTGCATATGCAACAGGAACTATTTTGAGCAGTAACTGTAGCATTTCAAGATCATATTTAGCCATCTTTTTTTCTTTATCAGCACTGTACTCAATTAGTATCTCTAGGAGCTGCCACTGAAGTCTTTATTTGTTATTCTATAAGCTTTGCATGCTTGCACATCACTTTCTCAAACAAGTATTAAAAATAGCAATTGTCATGTGTTGCTATAAACCAGAAGGGTGTATTAGACATCGTGTTACATACCACCTGCCAATATTATTCTCAGTAATGGAGAAAAATAATCCAGATACAGTGTGAAGAAACAATTCTCTTGAAGAAAAAGCAATAATGGCAAGAGAAACCTATGCTTAAGCAGAAGAGGCCTCCAGATCAGCCTCAGCCCAATGCTTCTGGCCCATTTGGATGACTCGACAAAAGTATTTATCTCTGCTAAGACTGGAATGAGATGTTTTCATGCATAATTATCTTTCTTTTCATTTAAATAAAACTAGCAGATGAGGATCAAATAATAGGAACTGTCTCTAACTTTTATGGTTTTTACAGATATTTGCTGAATTTGCCCAATATTTGCATACAAGTTGGAGAGTCCTCATAATATTTAAGAAGCTGACATAACACTCAGGTTGATGGAGACAGCAGAAAGTGATTCTAAAAAATACACTGAGCAAGTGACAGTCAATTCATCTGTTGTGTTTGCACTAGCAGCGAAGTGTGACACAAAACTTGCAGAGGAAGTGCAGTAACACAGCACAGGTCTGTAAAGGACTCCTGTCTGGTTGATGAAAAATCAGGCACAAGACTATTTCAGTCTCACAGCACTACCTCAAAGAAGAAGCAAGCACAAGGGAGTCAGTAGCACAGCCACCTACTCCGTGCCTTTAAGAATACTTTGCCCACAGCACACTGAAAGCTGTGAAAAAAATCATTTAAACAGCAGGAGTAGGGATACTACAGCAGCAGAATTGCTGAGGCAGAAAGGAGGTCTCTCAAAGACTGTTTAGATGCCACATACAATTTCCTGCCATCCACAACAGTCTATGGTGTGAGGGGATTTCTTAAAGACCTGTGGGATTTCATTTAGAGTCTCCATTAGATAACCCCTTTAGTTTTGGGAATAAAAAGCCATGTTGCCCTGCTGCTCTTGAATCCCTTTGCTGGAATAATATAATACATGGGAAGCTGTGTGGTTTGCTATGCCTAGCTCTCCTGCATTATAAGAGGCATAACTTATCAAAGTTATGCCTCATATATTGTATCTAATACATTATACATATTATAAATTGTCTATATTATATATATTATAAATTATCAAAGGCATAACTTTGCAACTGCTCTTTGATTTCATCTCATCACATTTTCTATGAAAATAGGATGGGCTGTATCCTGTAAAATAAACCGCAGTACTGAACAGTTTCCCTGCTCACCTTTCTACGCACTCCTTTACAACAGCGAAATTGCCATCACCAATTACCTTCCCCACTTTATACTTCTCAAGAATGGTAGATGACCCTGAGCACTTGTTTCCATTCACGCCTGCAAAACAGAAAGGTCACCAATGCAAGCTGAAGTGTCAGCAGGATGTAATATATTCCCAATGGGTTCCACAGATACAGAACAGTCACAAATGCAAAACAAAACTTAAAGATGTTTTCTTCAAAGTTTATTCCCTTGTTTTTATCTCAACTATAAGAAAGAACAAGACAAGATTAATCAGAGTTTTTGACCTTTTAATGCACAAATCAAATCTTACTATGCTTTTGTGCAGGCATATTCTAAATGTAATAAATGTCATTAGAAGTCCTTAGTCTCAATATTTACCGAGTTCTTTTTGCATACTCAAAGCAAAATAGAAATAAGGCTCCTCTACAATGCATGAAAAAACCCAAAGGTTTTATCTGCTCAATTCCTTCAGGTTCCCTTGGCTGCTGCTGAAACATCTAAAATGCAAATACATTTGACAGTGGCTTTTTCAGTATTTTTAAATTTAAAAAAGACTAAAACTAAATTTAAAAATAATAAAAAAATGTAACATTTCTTTAAAGAGGTAAGGAATGAAAGCTTAAGTTTAGCTAAGGTCAGTTTATGGGCTAGTGGTTCTACCTGAAGTACAATGTGCTGTTTTGAGGAGGGCTCCACTTACAATCCAGCCACAAAGACATTTCTTGTGATACTATGCAGGTCATGTTCAAAATCACTCAAATTTCTAATAGTGACTGTTGAAGAGCAGCACTAGTACCACTTGAGATAAAAAGAAAAAAATAATATTTCCTAGCTTTACTGCCTTGATACAGAAAACATGATCCCAATTTTTCCAAGATAAGGTTGTCAACAAGTTATCAAACATCTCGGAACAAAACATTATCTGGAGTCATCAGAAACCGTGTAAAACTGCTAACCCAGCTGCCACCTACAACAAAATTTTTGCAGTGGTTAGCAACTATTGTTGTCCTACCTTCGGGACTCTGGCAATGGAGTGATTCAGGTACGCCATTCACATTGGAAGATGATCCACCATGTGGAGGGATCTATGGGAGAATGTGAGAACTTCTTATTTCTGATGGTAATCACAAGGAGGAGTTAGACAAAAACCCAACAAAGTTAAAAAAGAAACAAAACCAAAACACCCTAAAACCACCTTTACAGAATCCATTTATATTTCTGCTCCTTATTTTTATACTTATTTCTCACAGTTCATCATTATAATGCATCATTATCACTTGTACCAATGTAAGATTCACCCATAATACTCCTTTTTAAATAGTTGAACCAATTTCTGTAAACAGCAAAGAAAATCCCCTCAAGCAGCACCAAGTTCCATCTAAACACTAAAGAGCCGGTGTGTGTGGAGGTAACATTCCCTCCTTCTTCTATACAAGATCATTATGATACACATTACAATACATGTGCATTTCCACATAAGCCAGAGACAGCCATCTCCAGACAACATGCTCTTGTGCTGTAACGCAACACATCTCTTCATAGCTGGCACTGACTGAGGTTTCCCTCACTGAACTCTGTCAATATATGCTCTCTTTAGATTACCGATGAAGCACGCTAGGAAGGTAATGTAGAAATGCTGGGTCAGCTCTACTATGTCTCCTTTAAAGGAGAGAATTTTGGAATAGATGGCTAGGTATGTCTCCAATAGTCAGATTTGCGTGGAGAACTACCGGTCTATATTTTACATTATTATGGATGTTAAGATTTATGACATCTACAAGCATTTCAATTCAGATGTCTGATATGCATCCAGACATAGATCCAGTTTTGTAACTGATACCATGTAAAATATCTAAATTACTTTGAGGGATGAAAGCTGAAGAAATCTATTTTTGCTGCACTAACAATGTAATTGGTACACCATCTGAATCTTCACAATTCTACTTAAAGTCATTCTGTCATACTGCCCAGGGACATACATTTTTAAAAAGGGGTGGACCCATAGGAATGAATACCATAAATAAAATGTACTGGATGTGTTCTATGCACCACTGTCACAATCTCTCACATTACAGTGAAGTATAAGGATACTCTATGAAATTAAAATATATTTCAGATCATTCCCTGTCCTCTGCATAACATTTCTTACTGTTCTATGAAGTTCCATGTCTTGTTTTCTTCATGGGCTATTACAGAAGTTCTCACTACTCACCACAGAAAGGATTAAAATGCTTCTCTGCCTTAAGCTCAGTGTCTGTTGAACTGGCTTTGCATGACACCAGGAATGCAAATGCAGCATTTTCCATTTTAGCTGACATTGTCTGGTTACACTGCTGAATATTTTAAATCATTAACACTATTGTCAATGAAAGAACTGAACTGACAGATAGGGAGATTGTCTAAAGGCTCATGAAATGCTAATAAATGCTTAAGTTTCTAGTGGCAGCTGAGCTGCCAAATCAGTTATAGGTACAGTAACTAGAAGCTGTAGTTCATTTTGCAGAGCTCCTAAAACAGTGATGTTTACTGGCATTTGTCACAAAAGTAGCATAAAACAGCAACCAGTCAGCTACTACTCTGCTCCTTGCTAATAACTTAAAATCAGGTTATGTAAGTGCTGCTGTCTTTTTGACTTACCTATTTGTTCAGCAAGGATCAGAAACAAGGACATTTGTTTTAAATTATATCTGTGCAAAATCATGAGTCAATCACATTATCTTCAAGCATAAAATGGAGGTAACAGAACAGATCACTGCAAAGTATTAGTCACCAGCCAAAAATATTAGTACTCTATTTTGGCAATTCAGTAAGTGACAATACATGGAAATATCTATCCTGCATTCCCAACTTCCTTTACTCTTCTGATCAGGCCAGAGCATGACTCGGGACATTTCTTCTTACTACAGCATTTACAAGAAGGATGCAAACAGCAACAGGAAAAAAAGCTAAAATGAATGTTAAAACAGAAAAAGAATCTAATGCTGGTGTTGTGGCTCAGAACCCAAAATGGCAGGTTTAACCTTAACTCTGCCACTAATTTGCCTCATGGCTCTAGACATGAGGCCAAACTCACTCTACAACAGACTGCCTGTAATTTGGCTGCTGTAGGTCTGTGTCTCAGTCTCTTACCAGGAAATCAGTCTGATCTTTACCTACTGTGTCAGAGCACAGTAGAAATAAACTGAAGATGTCTGTGAGGTGCTGACTAGCCAGAAAAGGTGGGAAAGACAAAGGAATTGATAGCAAGTGACACAGAATACAGTGATTTGTATTATTAAAGCAATTTTTTAATCATTGAACTACCCAGTGACATGTCATATTTATAAGATTATATTAGTTATTTAAATGTATATAAATATATATTTTTATATATTATATATAATAATATTCAAATATTATTTATTGTTGGCATCCCAACAGCTGCAGATATTTTGAAGCTAAAGTAAAGATTTTGGATGTGCAAGTAGATTTGGCTGGTTCACAGGCAATTCCTGTAGGAGCAAGAACAAAAAAGAATGCTTGTTGCTTTGATACTACATTAGTGAATGTGGACAGCATCTATAATCACACTGCATATAGATTTTGCAACAATTCTCCTGCAGTATTCTAGTCCACATGTCACTACTGCTCTTTTCCAATACTGGTCCCTTTACATATGGTAAATGCAGAATGCACAGGTCTTAAATCCACCTTCTCACATACACATTCAAGTCCTACAAACTCAGACCTGAGGCAGAATTTGACTCTGTTTTTAAAAGCTCCCACTAATTTAGAGCACCCGTGACAACCCAGTCCTTTGAAAAAAAAGCCAATCACCTCAGAATGTGAATGCTACTGGCCAAGAACATCTCACACCAACAGTAACTCCTGTTGCATTTAATCATTATGCAATACAGAAAGTAATAATCACTGCTTCTACTGCTCTTGTGTTGTCTTCCTACAGGTTATTTGTGTTTCAACAGCACATGCAAAGCCAGATGCACAATACAACAGAGTTATTAGAGATACTGAGAATATCTTGGTGAACACACAGTTCTAAAAATAGTTGTATGTTATTATACACATTTAAGATGTAAATAGTTACAATAGGTACTGAGCTGAGAAGAACCTCCCCAACTGTCATTTTCTTCACATGCTGAAGTATTTTTTTTGTGGAATAACCATTTTTCCAGGCTTAGAAAAAAGTCTTAACACATTTCTGTATATTTTGTATTATACAGACTGACTGTGACTTATGTCAAAAGTTTTATCAATATGAGTGGTTTTGTGAGAAACACATTAGATCTGTCATATCCATAAGCTTAACACACCTACTTTAGTACCCAACACGTTTACTAAACCTCAATATTATAACTAATGAACAGATACTCAGCATTTTTCCTTTCACTCTTACTAACCTCTAACTCATAAAAAGCTCTATTTTATACATTGCGCTGTAGGATTTTATTAAAAAAATCCAAAAAACAAAAAAACAAACTATCTGAACTTTCCAGTGTATAATGTGCCAAACTGCTGCATCCTGATAGATATTGTATCAGGTTTTCCACTTCTAAGTTAATGATAAGAAATTGAAAACACCAAAAAAAGCTCCACCAAACAAAAAATAAACACAAAACACAACGAAAACAAGCCTTTAAGCCATCAAAACCTTCAAACCATTGCAGAGTCCAAGAGCATGAAATTAAATGGGTATGCACACTGTACTGTATATGTATGTGCAAATGTTTCTTTGACTTCAGTCAGACCTCTTATGGTTGCTCAATATCTTCATAGTGTGTCTAAGATGCACTAAATGTTCTGCCCTTGTTCTCCAGCACATTCATAATGCTTTGAAGAGACTCTGAACTCTATGGTACATGGGTACGCATATGTATGTACACCCACACCCTTATGTCTGGAAAGATACAGACATAAATATGGGGCCTCTACACAAACATTAACATTACTGTTTTGATCCCATAATATCCTCAAAGTGCATCTAGCCTCAATTCTCAAAGAAACCTTCCCCAGCACAAATTAGCCAACAACAAAGACAGCAGGTTAATGAATTCCTCTAAGAACTGCTATTGCACTTGTGTCACTAGGTTGCACAATTGCATGTAAATACTTTTAACATGTAACTGCTAACACAAACATATGTGTACAGAATTGAAGAGATTAAAACCTTGATGAAGATAGGCGGTAATCCTTCAAATCACTTAAGTACATGTTTAACTAAGTACATTAAGATCCTCACAGAAATAAAAGGGGCTACACAGTAGCTTAAAGTTAAGCAAGAAGTTATTTGTTGGATTAGGTTTTAATGCCCTTTCACTTTGGTCATTTGGTCAATCAATCAAACAAGGAAGACATGAAGCTTCTTTATTTGTACAGTTTTATTTTCTTTTTAAGATGATGACATGACTTTGTAGTACTTAATTTCAAGAGGGGACAATAAAACACTACCAAATATGCATAAAGAAGTTATGAAATCCACTTTCCAAAATTTCTTATTTAATATAGTCTCTGGATTATTTTTATGATACAGAGTGTTCATAGTAACAGATTGTCCTGGGTTCAGCAGTGGCAGTCATTTTTCACCTTCTCAGTAGCTGGTGCAGTGCAGTGGTTTTGACTTTCAGCCTGGAAACAGCACTCGTAACACTGACATTTTCAGTTGTTACTCAGTAATGTTTACTCTGACCAAGGATTTTCTGAGTCTCATGCTCTGCCAGGGAGGAAGTGAAGCCAGGAGGAAGCAGAGACAGGACACCTGACCCAAACTAGCTAAAGAGGTATTTCATACCACAGCACGTCATGCCCACTATATAAACTGGGAGCAGTTACCTTGAAGGGCTAAAACACTGCTTGGTCAGGCTGGGTATCAGTTGGCGGGTGGTGAGCAGTTGTATTCCCTTGTTATTTCCCTTATCATTATTATTATTGGTGGTAGCAGTAGTGGTTTGTGTTATACCTTAGTTACTGCACTGTGCTTATCTCAACCCATGGGAGTTACACTCTTTCGATTCACCTCCCCATCCCTCTGGGAGCTGGTGGGGGAGGAAAGGTGGGCGAAAGAGCAAGAGCTGCTCAGTTCTGAGTTACAGCTGGGCTTAAACCACGACACAGATGCACTGGAGGAGTTAACAGTCAAAGTACCCCTAACAGCACTGAATATGTGGTATCTGTAAATGCACACTTAAAACCAAAGAAAAAGGCTAAACCTTTCAATTGTCACACTCAGTTGTCCTGTGCTACCTAAGGCACTATTACCACTATTTCTTAATGTAGGCACTAGTTTTAATCTCCATGGAAAATAGAAAAATAAGAAAGTCAATACATTTGTTCAAAAAATAATATTGTACAGAGTAGTCACTTATTTCATGCCATACTTTTTAACATTTATATCTAAATCTTTACCATCTGCAAAGTGAAATGCTTAGTTAACAGGCCAATATTGTGATGTTAAAAATAAACAACTTGAATAAGTATACATAGTAGCATGACATTGGATGCGTGCTATCCCTTTTTGTCACTTACTGGAATAAAGGCATTTAGTTTGGGTTGTGGGAAAATTCTGTAGCATTTACTATTATTAAGCCATAGCATAAATTCCTCATTTCAGTTCTTTTTAAAACACTTCTGCAAGACTGGGTTGTTGGACAACAAACTGGCTTCCTGCATGTACTGAACAATTAACAGCACAAACGCACTCTGACTGGAAAACTAAAAATGACATAAGAAAAGCCCTTCTCTTTAGAGACAAGCTATTTACAAGGAGTGTTTCCTGCAAGGAGTTTTCTGTGCCAGAGTGCACCATTTCTGCTTATGAAGTGCTCTAAAGCAGAAATAATCCTCGGGGACTGGGAAGACTTCACTTTGAAGGAAAAGTGGCATTCAGAGAACATGGTGCAAGACTCAGTGTCTGAGACAGACAAAATTGCTGCTGTAATCAGTACCTTTTGCAAATTTACTGCCTTGATGACTAGCATTATCACTTAAACTCTACATTGATCATCAAGCTTCAAAAAGCTTAGCCTGGTTCTAATCTACAGTCGAATGTTTTACTTTTTCTAGCTTTCCAAACAATATAGTTTTTCAAGCACAGTTCATATGTAGCTGCTCCCTCTTTTTTACAGGAAATAGAAACATCAGCCCCAATTTGTTTCCTTTACCTGCTGGTCCTAGCTCATATAAAGTCATTATTAACTGTTGCTGTTTTGTGCTCTACAAAAATAAACACATATGTTTTCTACGCAATAAATCTGCCAATATATTTCATTTTTCAGAGCCAGAAAACTCAAAAATATACTTTATTCTTTCACTGTCTGCCATGGTATTTACATCTACATTTTAATTCAGCTGTAGTCATGACACCTTCTTTACGTAAGTGCAGGAAGCCTGTGCCACAATGTAGCCTTAGCAACAAAGAATTATTTAACAATAGAGAAAAACTGTAATCTCAAAATAGTAAAATTGGTCCCTGCTTTCCTTCTCTTTTCCTCATCAGACTGACCAAGATCAATCCTACAGAAATAACAGGTTTCTTAAAAGAATGTGGTTTTGCATAAAACCATGCCTCCCTGCTACTGATTTTATGATGATTCTTCATGAAATCAGTTATTAGTACTAGAACATAGACAACAAACAAGGGTTACTGTGCAGTGCACTTGATCCTTTTGGAATTTATCCTGAGAGTCACTATAGAACTTTATCTCTAGTCTCAGGAGCACAGCTGGGATGCTCCTAATGAATAGATGCAGCTTAAAAGGATAAAACAAGAGGTACTCTCTACAGTAACACATCAGGTCTGAGATGATCAATTTGATTTTGCTGTCTTCTTTGGTCATATAGGGATGAATGATTTACACAAAAACTCGTTAGTATCCAGCATTGATTAAATTCCAAAATGAAGAAGTACAACAGCCTACTTCAGTGAAATTGACATTGAAAGGGAAAGAGGACATGTTCACTTTACTGAAAATTAATTGTTACTATTAGAATTATCTCTATCTTAATGGAGCTTTAATCGCCTAAAGCAGACAGAACGGAGTGGGGGGGGGAAGGGGGGGGAATAAAACAAAGCAAAACAAAACAAAACCAACCAACCAACCCCAAAAAAAACAACCAAACCACCACACACCCAAATTATCTAGTTTCTAAACTTGCGATTTCATTGAAGATGAAAAAGTATTTTCTAATTATAGTGCAGACCAGATGAGAACCTCAAGTCCAATGACTTGGGTGTCCTGTAGTGTAAGTTCTGTACAAAAGCTGTCCAGACAAATTTTAAGACACAGTTCCAAATTTCATTGTCAGAACTATTATTTCCCTTGAAAATGCTTAGAGGGGAAAGGCTAATCTAATTAGCTTTGGACAAAGAGAAGCTATGGGATGGTACAACTTAACAACATAAATGCAGAGATCAACACTAAATTGCCTCAATGAACCAAACAAATAAAAATACATTAGAATTAAACAAATAAATCAAAATATTTCCTCAGAATTATCACAGAAGCCTGGCAGAAACCAGTGCCATACTGCTTGCAAAACAGACAAAGACCTGGTAACAATTAGCATGTCTAAACCCAAATCTAAATACTATTCAAATCACGTCCTACAGCCAGTCTCTTAATTGAGAAAACAGTTTTCCACAGAATTATGCAGACTCTTCACAACTGTTGTGCTCACCAATGGGAGCTATTACTTGACCAGAATAATCACTGCAAACCATCCCATGCATTTGCAGAGAGGCTGCAATGGATGATTTCCTAAAAAATTCTCCTTGAAAGGACAGCTGCACAAATGCAGCAGTAAGATGCTCAAAAGTGCTCCAGATTGTTCCTTTTATTTTACTGAGCCAAAGGCACAGAGCAGCCTGTATGAACTGTAAATGTCACCAGTTTTTAAGTAGGAAAGAAAGACAATTCTCTTGGTGCAACACAGAGAAAAATCTGCCAGCCATTAGGCTGCTCTCAAGGGAACCCCTCATATGCTTCCAGGCAGGAGGCTGCATTAGCGGGTGAAACTGTGTGCCACGGATGAAGAACCGTGCTTCAGATGAAATCTTAGACAATGTTACAAGACTGTATGGTATTGAAAAGTGGATACTACATTTATATAGGCTGAGGGAATATAAATTACTTGGTGGATTTCTGCAATCTATGAAACAATGGAAAAATCGGGGGGCAAATTGGCATATTCAAAACACCATCAACCTCCACTTTTCCTAAGCTACCAACCAAAGACAAAACACAAAAATCTTACTTCAGATCTCCTCACCATTTCAACTCAAAAGTCATACTAGCAAGGCTACACTAGAGAATTGCAACTCTTTTCCCCCCCTTTTTCTTTTTATTTTTTCAGCATCATTGTTACACATCGTTAATTCATTTAATATGTGGATAAATAATGGGATTTGGGGGTTTTGATTATTCTTGCACTTACCTTGAGTCCTCGAAAGCTGCCTGGGCTTGTTGGTGAAGAACTGGAGGACTTTGTAGATTTTGGGGTGGATAATTGACTGCTTGGGGTTCCATTAACTGGCCAAAGCAATAAAAGCAAACAAATGGAAGAAAAGTGAACAGAAGTAAAAAACTGTAACTTTCTTTTAAACACAACATACCTCTCTAACAAGTAATCCTTCAAGTCTGCATACAAAGAGCAAAACAGACTCCTCAGTATTATGAAGAAAATATGTCTTGCATGCCACACAACTGCATCCCCAAAACTCATGAGGCTGGATATGGGACCAAGGAAGACACACAGATTTTGCGTAGTCATTCTAGAGATTAAGCAGGCTTATTCTGTTCTTTGCCAGTGCAAGATCTTTGGACAAAAAATAGCTACAGTCTTTTAGAATTATGTCATTTATTGTGATGTCACACAATAAAATATGGAGAGAGAAAGCATCTTCTTTTTGGATCAACAGTCCTGTCTAGGCAGAAAGTTTCACAGAATCCAAGTTGTTTTGTTTGGATTTTTTTTTAAGAAAAGAAAAAACAAGAAGTACAAGCTATTTGGATGATAAAGAACTTACATAGTGGCTCAGAAAAATACTGATTTGGGAAAAAAAAGCAAACAAGTTAGGCTATTTCAGATTTTCACATAAGTTTAAGTGTCTGTGGAAACAGACAATACACTCCTTCTTGACTTCAAGTGTTCCTTCATTTGAAGGCTAGCTCTCCAGATAGGCCTGACACAACATCTGACCTTAATATAACTTAGGTCAGTCCCTGGATTTTCCTGACGAAACCAGACTGATGAATTTCATTATGCAGACAGAACAGCACACTGCTCATAGAATCATAGAATCATACGATGCAACATTATTTCTTCTCTACATGAACCTCCTTTTTCCTTGGGAGATGAAAATACTAGGCAGAAACTTTAGAACTAAAAAGGTTTCATAGCTGATTCATGGTGAAGGATTATCTTTTCAGAAAGAAAAATGGAACCCCAACAAACAGAAAGTTAGCTTCAAAGTAAAAGTTACACCTGCATATATTCTTTACATATTCAGAGGTCTGTCATGGGTTATGCATCACTTCTTAACTAGCACTACTGGATTTATTCTACAAGTGTCTACTAACCAACCTAGTACCCAAACATTATTTGAGTGCTAAAGATGCCTTCCAAGCACTGTTTTTACAACCTGGGCAGTCCATCTGCCAGCAGGCAAGGCTGAATGCACTGCAACTTCCACAAACTCCTGTTTTTAATGAAAATTTCTCTCTCTGATGTGTGATGTTAAGATATAAGTAATCAGCAGTTATCTACAGAATAAGTCTATCTTGAAATCTGGTAACTTGTATTTACATTCCCAAATCTGTCTCAGGACTAAGAGCTTAGTCTTTTCTACCAAAAGTATTCAGTATGTTTGAGATATTTTTGCCTTGATTTTAAAAAAGTTTGCCTGCAAGAATGATGGGCAAATTATCTAAGTGTTTTTTTAAGAAGCTAAAATTATATAGGAATATATGTGCCTCCTGCAGTTTTCTTTTCATCATTTGGTTTTCGACCACATTCTTGAAACCTGGCATATCAATGCATCTGTGTTTTATAAAGAATTTGCAAGTATGATGATGAAAAGGGCTAGTGAATGCTAGTTTACTGTTTTCTGCTTCCTGCATACACAATTTGCTCTAGCCATTAGGAGAAATATTGAGATGTAAAGTTCATGTGCAAAAATGAGATACTTCAGTGGAAGAATCTGCTTCAAAGGACTAATTATTAGTACAGGAGGAAAAAAATGTTTCATGCATTCTTTTTATACAGCTCACAAAAAGGTCATTATTTCCTGAATATGACCATTGAGGCATATGATATAATACATCCTTATCTGTCACTAAGTCACTACCATCCTTTTAAGCATCGTCAGAATCGCTAAAATATACCTAATTGGCCGATTAACATAATCTTCTTCTTTTTCATAACTGTCTAAAGAAGAATATCCCAGCCTACACTGGCAGTACTCTAGGTCTTTCCTAGTATCTTAGATATGCTCGGTGAACAAGGGTGTTGTTCTGACTGGACGTCCACAAAAAGCTGGCAAGGTCAAAAGCTGTGACAGATAATCCCAAGCGACCAAAGGGGTGTTCCATACCATATGACATTATGCCTAGCAATAAAACAAGTGGGATGGTTGGCAGGGAGGCTGTTGCTCGGGGGCTGACTGGGCACCAGTCAGTCAGCAGGGAGCAATTGTTTTCATTTGCATCACTTTACTTTCTTGGGTTTCACTTCTCTTTGTTATTTTCTGTTTCATTCCAGTTTATTACCATTATTTTATTTCATTACTTAATTGATTTTTTTCATTACTGATTATTCCATTATCATTACTTTATTTCAATTATGAAGCCATTCTTATCTCAACTCATGAGTGTTCTCACTTCTACCCTTTCAGTGCTCTTCCCCCATCCTGCTGCAGGAGGGAGAGTGAAGAAGCAGCTGTGCAGTGCTTAGTTACCAGCTGGGGTTAAACCACAACACTGCTATTTCAGACAGCTGTACTTTTTTCTTTTCTTTTTCCCCTCAAAACCCACACAAGCAATCTGTATTCACTTTTGGCACAAACTTTGCTGCTGCTATTCATTTGCTGATTTTTTCATGTATTATGACACTTACCTTTTTTATCTATTTTCTAAGTATAATTTCTTTTGAGGTTCCTTTTAACATGTAGAGCAGCCTGAATACACAGAAAAAAATTCTTCTCTGTCATTCTTTTAAGTAGTATATATTAGGCTACCATTCTTTAACATACTAGAATATTGAAAACTGAAAAACCTAGGAACACCCCTTAAATTGATAATTTCTAGTATGGTCCAACATCTCAACTTACTTGCTAATCAAAATACATGTTTCTTGTTTTAGGGAAACTTTTACTAAAGGTTCAAAAGGGTTTCTAGCTGTCTAGAACTTAAGGCTGAAATAACACAAGAAAAAAAAAGGCGAGAAACTGGAAATAAAAGGAAAACACTACGATGCATTTTCACACCTCTTTCAGCAGCTCTTATCCTTGCCTTTCTGCACCAGTTGAAATTTCCTGTTATAATATGCTTTAGAATACACATACAGTGTAGTACCCCTCAAAATGCTCCTCTACTTGTACTCAAATTGTACCTTTATAAACTTAATTTTGACACCATTAGCAGATGTCCATCCATTATGAAGCATCACGTGCTATTTCACTCAAGCAATTTACTTCCACAAAAAACTTACACCCATGATGACTCTGGCTCAGCGAAAGCAAAAGCGTGTTTCAAGCTTGAAAATATTCACAAATACAAGTGAAAAGAATACAGGTAAATGGAGAGGGAGGAGACACACTAGTGATATACAGCCATAATAGTAATGGCTCACCTGGGGATTTTGCTGAAGAATGAGCACTGGAGTAGTGGCCACCCTTCTTTACTGTACTCATATATTTGACACAAAGGAAAAAGACATTAAGGAAAGAAGTTATTAAACAGCTGTGAACATGCATGAAAGGAAGAAGGGTAAATAAAGGTAAGTAAAGACTACATGAGAAAAAATGGCAAGTAAATAGAACGATAAATACTAGACAGTTTGGATACTTCTTTTTCAAATTAACCTGACCAAAGGGGTGTCCAAGTAGAAATACATAAGGGAATGACAGCACTGATTTCTAAATACTTTGCATAAAATTCACTGTTGACAGATATCCCATAAAATCTCACTAGGGTCAACACGATTGCATGAAATATAGATCAGTTGTGAACCTTGCCCTTCATGCTACAGATATCTTTGTTGTTACCCCAATCCTTCTTAGAGGTTTTTCAGTTAAATGTTCAACATTTTACTAACAAATGATTAATATTCCACTTTGAAAGAACTCAAAGAGATACAATTATGTTAAACAGCATAATTAGGCAAAACATATATTAATATTGAAATGAGAATATGGAAGACATTACAGTTTTGAATACACACACAGAAGTTTGTATTATCGGTAATTATGTAGTTATGCTCAAAACAGAGCATGTATATTTACATATTCAATGGTTTGATTTCAGAGCTACTTCTCCAGGTCTGAGGAAAAAAAAAAATGAAGTTGTATTTTCCCTCAAGAAATTTTCTTTTCTATTAATTTTTGTAAAAGACTCAGTGATTTGCCAGCAGTTTGGCTGAACACCATATGTTACAAAACACAATGTGAGCCTTTCTTTGCAATTACAGGAAGCACAAGAACAAAAAAAAACCCAACAGATTCTCTGTTAATGGGCAATAACATTCCAGAACATCTCCTAAAATTACTTGAAACAGCAAACTTCTCTATTTCTGACAGTATTTGGCTTGCATAGGAGAAACTGTCCAAATTCAGAACACTTAAGTGTATACTCTAGTTCAGTGAACATGACTTTAACCACATAACCATCCTTTTAATTAATAGACTTCAAGAAAATCAAATGCCATGCTGAAAACACATCCCAAGTGTACAATTAGCACAAATTATTCCAGTGTTCATAAACTGAAACCTTTTGTGTCTGTTAATTAAAAAATAGAAACCACATTTCTTCTCAGGATTCAAAAATAAATGCAGATTTTATTATAAATTAGTATTAATTCTATGAGAAAGACTGAAGAAGAAAAAAATAGGAAAAAAATTAAAAAAACAACAAATTTCTCTTCAGGAAACAAACCATAGCACTCGTATTTCAGACAGAGCCAACAGTTTTTTCACCCCATTAAACAGTTTCTGACTTTCATGTGTTTTATACATTCAGCTCTCTCCTAGAAATAGTACCTGAGGCAGGTGATTTGCTTCGACGGGAAGGTCCTGGACTTTTGGACCCAGTATATCTTGTCCCAGATGACCGGGAATAAGAGGACTTCATAACACGGCATTCTGCAAAGCAAGCAGATAGATATTTGACAACGCTTCAGTGTACAGGCTTCCTCCAAACACTACCATTGCTGTTTGTTATCCAGAAAATGAACATCACGAATTTCTAAACATGCTTGCCTAACTGAATGAAACAAATTTATAAGTGCATGTCAGAACTTTAACTTACATGCTATATAGATTTGAGCTACCCAAACACTGTATGTAACACAGCTTCTGCATGTAGTATTTCTTCATGTCTTGAAGCTGGATTATTACTGTAATTCAAGTTTGTATCTACACACTGCTGAAAGAGCAAAGAAGTCAGCTGATGCCAAAGTTCTGGTAATTCAGTAAATCTTACATGCTGATAACAGCAGCTTTCTATAGGGAAACTGCACAGAAAACTCCATTTGCTTTACTTTTTTGCAGAAAACTGATATTGTGACCGATTTTTAAAGAGGTGAAAAATGTCTATTGCTTCCAAAAGGCTGAGACAACAGATTACTATCATTTACCACCAGCTATATATCATTAAATAAAGGACAACCTAAAGGGGAAAGAAATCAATAGGCATATATTCATTGATATTTTGGAAACATTTTAATTCCTACAGTTAGCATCCACTGCAAATCACTCCAAATGGAATCATATAAATTTCCCTTCTAAGTCTGTCCTGTTATTCATCACTATGATGTCAATGCCATCATTATAAAGCCACATCATCACCAAAAGTAGATAGCAGAGCTGCATGCCCTGCCAGTCATGTTCCACTCTGTACCTAACCTGCTTTTCCCCATTAAGACCTCCAGACTTAGAAGAAGCAGAGGCCACTTAAGCTTGAAGAGAAGAAGGAAGGAAAACCCCTCCATCACTGGGTTCTCAGATAGGAAATGACACCAATTAGTCTGTGCATGGTGCAATGGGGAAACCAAACTTATGGTCATAAAATCTCCAGGGAAAATTATGATTTTGCCCAGACTGGCATCTGCAGTGTGAGTTAATACAGCCATGCTCTTCCATTCCTGCATAGGTAGGTCTAGTCTAAAATTATGCTAAAAAAGTACCCTTCTTGTCACTTCCACATTAGCTAAATCAGCACAATCAGGCAGTTCTGGAAAAGTAGTATACTGGCAATAACAACAGAGTGAGACCTGGCTAAATCCTCCATCCATCAAAACATATGGACCAGTGTTTAGATATATATCAACACTTCTTGATGTAACTAAAGATTTTATAATGCAATTACAGCATTTGTAAAAATGAGAAAAGCAGCAAGTGTTTTTGCCTTCAGTTAGCTGACAGAAAGGCAACCCCCCCCCCCCCCCCAAAAACAGACAGCCCTCTTATTCACAATCTGAAGCTCTCTTCAAATAATCTGATCCTTGACAGGTCAAGATTTCTTTACCACAGATTAATTTTTTTCATAAAAGAAAATCAGAGTGATTATTCAAAGAACCAAGATAGACAGAAAAAACATGTCTGGTAGGTCCTGTAGCAATAGGACAAGGGTTAATAGTTTTAAACTAAAAAAGGATTAGATTCAGACTATATATGAGAGGGTTTTTATGATAACGGTGAAACGCTGGAACAGGTTGCCCAGAGAGGTTGTAGATGCCCCATCCTAAGAAACGCTCAAGGCAAGGTTGGACAGGGTTCTGAGTAACCTGATCTAGTTGAAGTTGTCCCAGCTTATTGCAGGGGGGTTGCACCTTTAAAGGTCCCTTCCAACCCGAACTATTTTATGATTCTATGAACATGAAGGGAAAAACCCCAGCACATATATTATTTGATATTCCAAGCCAATTCTAAAACTCACTGGTAGAGGAAAGAGCTTTTTCCTTGAACTTCATAAAGTTTCTCTTTAACAGAAAAACAATTTTTATAGACAAGTTAAATTCATGATCAATGGCAGACAGCACAGGCACAAAGTCTCACTTTATCTCACCTCCTTCCCTACCCAACACCCCCTATAACCTCACAATATAAACAGGTTCAACACTTGTTCCATAGCAGACAAGACTGGAATGTATGAATTGTCAAGCAGGACCTGAAATGAGTGTGGTTATATATGTGATTTTTCAAAAATCTTATGAGGATAGCAATATGGGAATCATCTTATGGTTACGGATGTCAAAAGTGAATGTTTATACCAGATTTTAGATCCATGACTGAACCTTTCAAAATTCAGTGCTCTTTTCCATGTAATTTAAGAGGGTCTGTTTTCCAAGAAAACAGATCAGAATTGTTAGTGCATTTTAACAGACTTACAGAATTCAGATGATAGCTTGGAAAAACTTTCTAATCCATAGGAAAATATATTCCCTTGTATATTTTCCTAGATCACACAACTCTTGAGAATTGAACAGGGTTAGGAAGAATTATCAATTAAGTTGACTATTTCAGTGGGTTTAGGATGTACAGTCTTACCGCTGTGATCCAACACGAAGTCATCCTGAGCATACCGGTATTTCTCAGGCCCACATGCAATGAAGACATCATCATCTCCAAAGAAGTCCTGCAAGCATGTCACCTTGACAGCAAAATACACAAATCAAAATAAACAAATGCAGTACTTTTGAATACTAAATCTTCAGTTAGTCAGCGGCAGTCAATAAGTTTGTGTTTTCCTTTTCACAGTGATACCATAATGTTCTTTTTATTATAGAAACACTCCAGTTCTCAAGTACTTGGGCTCTCCTAATAGTATAGGAAACCACAGGGTCAAAAAAAATCATTATGACTGCCCCTCACCTCCATGAGCCCCTTTTCTTACATGTAACACCTACATTTTTGCCTGTAACTACACATACATGCTGACGATTTGACAAGACCAGCTATAAACACCACTCAAGTATCAAAGCTTCTTGTATTCTTACATTAATTACTTAGGGAAAAATCTCTTGAGTTAAAATGATTGCACTACAAATTCATTCTTGTATGGTCCAAGGCATTTAATTTTCATATTTTAATGTCCTGTTAAATAAAAAACTTATTCCCCCTTTGATTAAAAGGTATTTCATATTCAAGAAGAAAAAGTAAAAATACAGAGTCCATGCCCTTTGCAGCTCCGTCTGTTCTTAATTCTCCCAGGGATGATGTCACAATGTATTTCAGTACGGATCAGAAAGGAAAATAGTGTTTCAGTCATACTTTAAAAATACAAACCCAAAGACCTTGGAACAAAACTGATTCCTCAAAAGCAAATAAAAAGTCAGGTTGTGAAGGAGCAAGGGTCTGCTTTAAAAACAATTAAACCCAAAAATGTCACAAGAAATCCCAACAAAAACATTTTAACTCCTTTGGAAAAACAAAAAAAAAAGTGCTTGCATGTAGCAAGCTATTCTTTAAATGCAGACAGATTGCAATTTTACCGTATAATTGTTTCCCTGTAACACTGCACACCCAAATGAGATCTGACAATAAAAGCTATGTAGAAGCTAAGAAACTTAGAACCATTTGGTAAAACCATGCAATTAAAGAAGTAAAACAAAAAAATGCTTTTAGGGAAACTAGCTTTTTTCTTTCCCAGATACCCGTCAATGGCATTTGCATATTTGACCCACTGCAATAATAGTAAACATTGGCAGAACTACAGGAAGGGGTCTCTACTGCCTGCAGTAATCTGAGAAACACTCAGAATATCAATGACCCTCGGCTCTCTGCAAGAACACCCACCCAGAGCATTCACCAGCAGCGCAGTTGTCATGGCAGCTAACCCAGAAATAACAGCCGGTGCCCTTACAGCAAGATCCTCACTACAGTGGCACATGCAGTATCCAGCATTTGTGTCACTGGGTTACACTGCCAAAGGACTCCAGCCATCGCCAAAATTCTTTTATTGTTAACTTACCATTGCAATGACAATCTGCTCACATTGATGAGAGACACATTCAGCTGTACTTGAAAGTGCTGCTTCTAGTTACCCAAAGAGCAGCAATAGCTGGATTCAAATAGCTGTACAAATTTAAGCAAAACTAATAGATTATTCCTCTACTTAGTAACTTTCTCTACTAATAAGAGGACTCATTATCATTTCCACGGATTTTAGTAATTTAGGAACCAGCCCAAACACACCACTGCAGGAAAACTTGTGAGAAAGCTTTTGGAATACTTATCCCAGTAGGACTGCTGGACACAGGCAGAAATGTTCTGTGAGGCATAAGCTCACACCCACAGTTGCCAAAACAAGGTGTCATTTCCACAGGCTCTGTCTACCCACCGCTACTCTACTCATGCACTCAACGCCCTTGCAGTGCTGTTTCAAGCAGATTTGAACTAAATGCTGTGGTTTAGCAGAGCCTAAAATTAATCTTCTGGTTTGATTCAAAGCTTTACCCCTTAGCCTCTCCAGTCTAACATCTGAGCTGAGTGTAAGAGAGGTGAGAATGACAAGTCTTATGTCAGAATGGAAAATTCACTAGGATATAGCTACATGCAGCATTATCCTTTTGGTTTTGCAAAACAATTCTACAAAGGAAGGGGAAGATCTGCGCACAAAAGATGATAGGAGAAATGCACCTTAAAATCTTTGGTAAATGGCTATTGGGGAGAGGAATAAAAAACTTTAAGCTATTAATTTCAACAGGTACTTCCCCGCATGTTCATGTATATACAGAAGAATAACCACAAGCAACAATGATCAGAAAAACTGCTGGAAGGTGAAGCAATGGAATCTCCATCTTAGAGCTCAGGCTAACGCCAGCTTTTCAGTCTGCCTGAACACTGTACCCGACCTGTGTGACTTCCACCTGTCAGTCATACACCAAAATGCACTTTAGCTTACTGTAAAAGATACTAAACTATATTTATAACTGGAAGCTAGATAAAAGCAAGTATAAAAGATTTATACAGATGCTCACTATATTCCAGTAGTGAATACTGGAGGTCTTCCTTCTCCCTGCAAATAGTCTGTACCAGCTAAACACAGAAGAAAAAAAACGTTGAAAAAGCATATTCAACAAGGACTAAAGATCTGCTAGATCTTACTGATCCCAAATAACCACACATTATGAGGTAACGGAAGTAGTTTTAAAACCAGTTCATAGAAATCTTCTGTTTTCCTAAATGTATAATTTAATGGTTATTTTTCTAGGCCTTTATCATAATTAAGCCAAAAGAGCAGCTCCCATGGTGCAAACATATGCTAAAATAAGCATACTTTATTTCCTACAGAGTTAAAATCAATGTGTATGCTGCAATTAATGATAGCTGTGTCCAAAAAAGCCATTAAGAGAAAGCTGAAATGAATAAACCATTTGCATGGGATTTTCTATGCTTCAGGTTCACTGTGGTCTAACTTGCAAATCATGTAATTCCACCCCAAAGAATGTCAATGCAAACAAAATTTCTTTTGTCAGTTCTTTAGCATACGGCAAATGCTGCTTCTCTTTCCACTAGGCCTCTATAGACTGTCTTACCCATTTTTTGTTTTGCTGCAGTTGGTGCTAAAAGAACTGTTCAGTCCTTCAAAATATTTCCTAAAATGCATTTCAAAGGAAGATGGTATTAGCAAAACCACATATACAAGTGTACCATAGCACAAATAGTCAAATATGCAATCATTCAACTAGTGACTCTCTTGCGAGTCTTGATGTTGTGAGCTTCTATACATGAAGATGAAAATCTTAAACACCCTGAAGACTGTTCAGCACCAAAATGAGATCCTTTCTAAAATTCCAGTTATTAGGTCATTTTTGAGATTCAGATCTGGCCACTTCCATGCTTTCCATCGGTGGCATTGCAGTAAAACTCTCTCTCCTGTCCATGGCTTTTATTACCACAGATTATGCCCTTTTAAAAGAGCAAGAAAAACATTATTTGTTCACCAACAGGAAAAAAAATCTCTTTTAAATCTGATATTTTTTAATGGAGGGCTCATAGAGGGCTGCACAAAGAAGTTTTTTTAGGATTTATCATTATAGTCAGCAATACAAAAGTTTACACCAAAGGAGTTTAACACTTTCTTGATCTTTTTCTTTTTCACAGAAAAGTGAAACTATTTTGAAGAACTGCTTCTGGAACACTTTAGGTAACTGTTACCTTGTTAACTCTGGATGCTTCAATTAACATGTTTAAAATGTGTCTAACCTTATTTATTTCAAAATACAACACTCCTTTCTAGTCAAACATTGCCTATGTTCTGCTGGTAACTCCACTGCAAGACTTTATTTAGGACAAAAAGTGACTTGCTGGTGCTCCTCTCACCAGAGACAACTTGGACTGCTATCACGCTGTCTTCTTGCACTGCTTTTATTCAAAATTTGTCACCATACACAGCAAAGCAGTGCATATTTAGATAGAACTGGACTGGGTATGTTCTGAGTCCTTTAAAAAATACTTCTAATGGCTTAGAATTACAAGCAGGAATACAAGGGAATGAGGAAAAGCAAAAATGTTATGTAAGATGTCTCAGAATAAATACAACTGACATCAATATTACATTTTCTTTGTTAGTAGGGTCACCCACAGTTTATTGTGTGTCTGCTTCAACAGAATCTGTTCACTTGCATTCTCACTATAGCTTTCTGAGACAATGTGCAAATGACTCTGGGCATCACTGCTTCCTCATGGGCTCAGAACGGCTGTGCTCACCACTAGACTAAAGATCAGAAGACAGCCCAATTCAAGCAGCAGCACCAGGAGAATTAAATTGTAATTGGCTTCAACTGCAAGAAATCTATACAAGTGTGCAAGAGGCTCAGTGATGCAGTGATTCAAAACTGCAATTGCTTGTCACCTGAAAAGCACATCCTTTTGTCATGAAATTTCTCCTCTTCCCCCCCAGCTGAGGAAACCTTGAGACACTGAATGGATGAAGTTTTTTAAGACTTCCTAACAGAAGTACATAGTACTAAATATGCATGTTACAGAAGCAGCATGACTAATGGGAGTTTGCAAGACTATTAACAGCAAAAGGACTTCAAAATCACACAGCTGAAGGCACATAGTTTACATGTGGGTGGGCGGGGAGGCACAAACTCACAGGAATGGGTAAAATTGCAAGTCAAAATGTGAAAATGGGGTGTTGCAAGAGAAGGGAGAGAAACACACCTATTTGAAAAATCAACTGCCTGATCCCCTGCTGTACACTATTGCAGTGTTTTAGTGTCAGGTACTCCTATTAATAGGTTTATATTTTAAATAGTCTAACAGTTATAATCACAAAAGTTTGTTTGTTCCAAAGAAATGCTTCAGTCAGATCAAGCTACTCGACTAGAATATACAAACTGTGATCCATACAGAAATTGCTTTCCCATTACCATCACACAGGTCTTAGAAATGTAATTAAATCAACCCCTACTCCCACCTCTGAAGCTAACAAGAAGACAGCTCATTCCCAACAGAAGAAACGTGAATAATGAACAATCTTTTGTAGACAGAATTTAGCAGGGATTTAATAATTGTCCTTTCTGATGAAGTTACAATTTAAAATACTGAATTATATGAACAAACCCTTATCTACAGCATATTTGTCCTCCAACCTCTAGAGCAAAAAAAAAGAATATTGAAAAGAATTTGAGACCCTGACACTATGGAGGTTTTATAAACATCTGCAAAATTACTAAACAATTCAATTCCTCTCTCTTTGGCACCAGAAAGATTTCTGTAACCACTTAACAAAACTCTCCACCCAGGAGCTCACTGGATAAACTGTGTTTATTCCAGCTGTACAAATACATTTCATTCCAATTGTAGAAAGAAGAGCTGCAAAGAAAAATACTTTGGCTTAATTTAGTATGGCTGATTCAATTTAAGTAAGCAGCAACAGGACTGTTCAGCTCAAATCTGAACAGCCACACCCTGTGTCTGAAGAAAGCTTCTGGAGATTACAAATTCTGTACGTCAGCTGAAAACGGAACTAAACCATCAAAACTGGAAAAGATATGCAAGATTATTTGTATTTAATAACAGAAGAAATATTTATATCTACTGACTTCAGTAAAACAGGATATGGGGTAAGTATTTTTAAAAGGAAGCACATAACATACGAGGCAAAAGGAAAACTGGGAGAGCTGGCATGCACAGTCAACAGCTGGATTCCTGAATGTTTTCAGCTCATCAGTAGTGACAGGCATTTGAGGTTGAAAATCTTACAAAAATGTGGTGTTTTTTTTTCCAGGAATTGTTGGGGGAAAAAAAATGACTAATCTGCTACCATGTCGGCATGACAAATCTAGATACAGCCTCCCTGTTACAGCCTTCAATATGAGGGGTCTCCACATTTTTGTTGGGAAATGATCCTCCTTTGTTACTGGGACAGATTACAGCTATGTCATCTGACAGTTTTACCCTTTGCCCCTTAAATCAACCTTTATTTATGAACAAACAAAAGTCAAATATTTGTCTCTTTTGCCAGTCAGTTCATACTTATTATTGTCCTTTTTGTTTCCCCTTTTAAAACAAAGTTAGCCCCTCACTGCCATACAAACAGTATAATTGACATTCTTGCAGTGTTTTTGAAGCTGTCAGATTCACAGTTCAAGGGTTTATGGACATCCTAAAGTGCAAACACCAGGAAAGCACTCCTCTAGAAACAGGTCAGTTGTTTGTCTTCTGTTTCAGCTGCATCACCAAGGGCAAACTTAACTTCCCACATGGGCAGTTTCAGGAACTTGAAAAGGAAGGTGAAAAGGGCATTCCCACCCTCTCCTACTGAGTACTGCGATTTTAACATAGATTTTCTTACCTTGGAACTTCCCTTGGTCTCTGATAGAAAAACTTGACCAAGGGAAAGGAGGTGTGTAACCAATATTCCTGATTACTTACTAAACCATCAATATGCTACGTGACTGAAACCAAGACCGGCACAAAAGAGGTTTGGTGTTAGCTTAAGGCAGCTATCTGCCTGGCTATACCGAGTCACAATTCCTGACATGCCCCCAGTAAACAGTGAGACAATAGCCAGTTGGATAGCTAAAATATACCCAGGAAGGAGAAATACAGAGAAAAGTCAAACCAGTGAGCCTCTGACATGCCTTTTAAAAAAGAAAAAAACCCCAAACAATCAAAAAAACCTACACAAAAAAACCAAAACCCAAACAAAAAAAACACTAACAAAGAGCCCCCACCCCCCAAAAAAACCTTGCCCACCTGTAATTGCCAGAATTCTTTTTCTTAATTAACAATCTATTCATTTGGTAGAACTGACAAAGTGTTGACAGCAACGATGCTAAGTGATTTGGAAGCAAGCAAAAAATAAATTGTCCAAGAGCCAGGCAAGTATGGAAGCCCACAGTGTACACAAGAATAGCAACAAGAAACACTACAACATCAGATATGTAGCAAACCTGAAAAATCAGATCAAGTGTTAAGATTCCTGCTGGTATAAAGAAGTAGCATTAGACAACTGAAAAAACTCATGTTCCTCCCAAGCTCATATTCTCTGTGACACCTCTGCTACAGAATCTCTCTGGGAATTCCCAAATTAAACAAAATTATACACCAAAAGAAGTGTAAGCAAGCTACTAACCTCTGATATAATGTTTGAAAGAACTCAAGTGCTACTAAGTCTGGGCACATCTGCCCAAAACAGCCGTAGAGTAGGTTGGAGAGTCCTAAAGCTTGAGGATATATAACTATAAGCTTGATACTCTATAGACCTTTCCTACTAGCTGTAGCTATGAGGACAATGCAGTGCATCATAATGATTTTCCAAACAGCCAACTTCAATAAGGTCATTAGTAGATGTGAAGGAAAGGGGGGGGGGGGGGGTTTAGGGGGGCTGAATTCCTTTGTTCACTAAAAATAATTGGAATTAGGTCAAATACCTCTTAATTTCTGCAACTAAAACATGAAATACAGTAACAGAGATCAGGTCATGCAGAAAGAATGCAAAAGTAACTGGGTTAGAAAACCTGAAAAATAATTACCTCATCTTCTGATGACTGTGCATCTTGACCAGCTTGGGTTTTTGTTTGCAACAATAAATCTGATTTCTAGGTCAGAACTTCCACAAAACATTGTCTGATTTACCATTTGAGGTTTGGCATCTGGCAGCCTTTCAACTTCTCCTTCAAGTTTATTAAATTCAGTAAACATTGAGAGAAAAACTAAATTTTCTGATTTAAAAAATTTGTAAATGTGGAATTTGCCTGCATTGGATAAAGGCAGCTTGTTAACCTATTCAGGAAAACAGAAAAAAGCAAAAAAGAGTGTTGAAACAAAGACCATAATGAGAATAATTCTTCTAGGCCAGCTTCCTAAATAACTGTTTAATCAATGGCTGTGTCATATTATTACAGTCATCATTAGAAAATGAACTTCCTTTCACTGATATCCTGTGATGAGGAACAGCAGAAAGAAAGAAGACAAACCCTTTTGTCCCACAGGGATTCTAAAGAGTAAGAAAAAACCCCAGAAATGTTAAATCTTTGCCTGCTGCTTTGTAAATAGAAAAAGTCTGGCTGTAAGCCCAGGAAACGCCTAATACAGTATGACAATGCAGAAAGACTGCATAAACAGACTGGTCAGGTCGCCATAACTCATACAGCCATACAGCTATTGGGAACAGATGACAGAATAGAGTACATATCACATTTTGGTTTTATTTCAATTTTAAACAGATTTTTGCATAAACTTTATACCATCTCGAAGTTTAATTCAGAACATGAACACACATGGAAACGGAAGACTGCATTTGGATGCAATTCAAATAGATCATCCTCACTGCAATTGAAATGACAGTAAGAAAAATAAGCTGTACTAATATGCACAAGTTAAAGTGAGTTCCTACACATATCTATTTCTTAAAACCTTCCAGTTTTTGTAGAACTTTCTGTCAAGACTCCAAAGGGCAAAACTGATCTCTTTCTGCAAAAAACATATTTCCAGTATTGAACTGATTACATGCAGCGATTTAGATATCGCAGTTGGAAAGGACTAAAATTCTGGAATCTGTGAATCTTTTTGAATCACACTGTACAACTCATCTATTTATCTCTGGAACATAGAACATCCCAGAACATCCCTTGCCACAGTATTATCCATTACTTCAACGAGAGTCATCATTTCAGTGTATTAAACAGTGAAATTTAACATCATGCTTCTCAATTTCAAGTTACATAAAGAAAGAGCACACTTACTGAACACAGAATAAGTGGAAATTGGAAAGACAACTAGCAAATGCAACTTATCTGACTATAATCCAGTTTGTCTGAAGAGAAAAATACCCCACAGTATTTTCAGTTACAAGACAAAGATGATATATTTGCCCATAGGTGCATTAATCTCAGCAGCTCAAAAGTCAGCATAACAGATTCTTTCCTTAAGTGGCATAACTGGGAAGCCTAACACAGAACCAAAAATAGCACCCGACTTCTCACAGCTAACCTGCCATTTTACCAGAGAGTAGATAGTCTAAAAATAAAAGCTAAAGGTATTACAAAAGAACATTAAAAGAAAAAGTGTACATATAAGGACCGCTAGCTCAGCTAATGCAGTGAAATGTTATGGATTTAATGACACCCTGTTTCACAACAAAAATGCAGTTAAAATAAAAATCACATTTTTTTTTCCAGAAAATTACCCCTTTTGTACTATTATAGATACAAGTGCCTTTAGCCAATCACCCTACTCGAAAAACATGGCATACAAATACTATGGAGAACGTAAAAAAATGAAGTCATATATTTCCCCAATTCTTTTGATGAGTTGCTGTGGTATTCACAGAGAACCTACTGCAGTCCAAGGCTTCCACTGTTCATGGGCAGACACTATTTCCTGGAGAGGATACAGAAACAGCAGTTTCTTAAATAAGAACTATTTTTTCATAGAAAAATAAGAAATTCAAACTGAGTGTTTGTGGCCAGTGCAGAAAGAATAAAAGTTGAAATCTGAAAAAGTCTTTTGATGAAGAGTACAAATAATTTTTCATTAATTTTAAGCCTTTTTTAGCTTAAACATTTCTACTGTTTTGCTCTGGAACAGGTTGCACGGAGACATTGTAGATGCTCCATTCCCGGAAATTATTCAAGATAAGTTTAACAGTTCTCTGAGCAATCTAATCTAGCTGAAGATGTCCCTGCTCATTGCAGTGGAGTTGGCAATCTTTAAAGGTCCCTTCCAACTCAAACCATACAATGATTCCATGGTTTTCCCATGGCTTAAATTGTTCCTGTAGTTGCTGCTAAAGTCAAGTTTCTGTTTTATTCAAATTCTATTAAAAAATATCAAAATAAGTAACTCTAAGATTCAAAACATCAGTCAAGATGTATGACACTGCAATTTCATGTTCTTACGTTGACAAATTAAAATTCTGTTGTTTTCTGAGTTCATATGTTACAGCTTCAGTCTTGTATTCATTCAAAACTATTTCTCACAGCACTGAAATAGGAGGGGAAAAAAGTTTAGGTAACCTATAAATTCAGGTGTCTCAGTTCTGTCCTCTTCATGTATACTACTTTGCACAAAAGAAGTCTTGCTAAGTTCCATTGAGCTCCTTACAGACTAGAAGCATGCTTTTCACGTGTATTTTAAGGTTTGGACATTTAACATTTTTAACTCTCAAGTTACTTCATTTAATCAGCATTCTATCTTCTTCAGTACAATAGCTGCACTTCCAACCAACCTCGCAGTTCTATTTTTATAATAGTAGCTCATAGGTTTTGCAATGATAATTGCCTGCCATCCAAACAGCATGCACAGCTTTCAAAGGCTTTTAATTCTCAAAGCATCCCCCTCACTTAATTGCAAACTGGAAATATAGAAACAAAGTTAAGCTTATGGATGTTCTATATTCACCATTTCAAACAATGACATTTCACATTCAGATCAGATAACAGAAATTCAGTGTAAAAATACTGCCCTCATCAAATTAGCTTCCATGCTTATCCTGCTTTGTCTGTCATGACTATTGAGGTCTACTGAACTTGCATACAACATCTGGAACAGTTATACTGAGCTAGGGGCATCAAGTAAAAATAACAAGCATATAACTGATTAATTTAAAGATTAGATGCTTGGAAATCTGAGAAATTGCAGTAATACAGGAAACAGAAAGCACACTTTGTAACTGGCTTTCAGAGATCCAGATCAATTCCACTAGCTCCCAACTCTGACCAATATTATTTCTGTGTTGCTGCTGCTTCTGAATTGCTTTACTCAGGAGATAAACACGTAAACTGCATTTGAAGGTGTATAACATATCTTTGACTTTATTTTCAGATGAATTACAAAGACAGTGGAAAAGTAACATTTCTAGGCACTGATAAAAGGACAGATGTGTCAATGCTGTTACACCAGAAGTCCTGCCAGAAAAAAAAGGATGCCTCCATCAATTTCTCTTTAAAAACCAAAACCCAACAAAATCTCACTCATTTATTCCTACATGTCTGAAAATGGCATTCCTTCCTTCAAACAAACATCCACAAATTTCAGAAAAAAAGCAAAATGGACACCACCCTCCTTAGAAGCACAGACCAAAAACATCAGTTGACTTTTCCACTAGATTCTATGAGGTTTGGATTAAGTGTTTTAAATATTGCATTTTAAAATCCTACTATTAAACAGGGGAAGTTTAGATTGGATATAAGGAAGAAGTTCTCTACTGTTAGGTTGGTGAGGCACTGGGATGGGTCCCCCAGGGAAGTTGTGAATGCTCCATCCCTGATGGTGTTCAAGGCCAGGTTGGACAGAGCCTTGGGTATCATGGTTTAGTGTGAGGTGTCCCTGCCCATGGCAGGGGGGTTGGAACTTGATCATATTAAGGTCCTTTCCAACCCTAACTATTCTATGATTCTATTACACTTTTATTGCTATGCTACCATTAGCAGCTTGGAACTCAACTTTGGTGAGTTAGGCAGAGGATTTAGGTGACTCAATAGTATTTTTGAATTAAAAGCTGACTCAAACTGTTGGGGGAGAGGTTAGGTGAAATGCAAGTAAATTGGAAGGTGAAAAAGATGCATATAGGGTCATAATTTAGCAACAGACTACTAAATATTAAAAAGCCCCTAAAGCAATCTGGATTACTGTTTCTGCTCAGCCAGAAAATCAAGAGACACTGCTGAATACTGGAAGCATCTGGTAACATCATATTGTTTTGTGGACCTCTGTATCAATGATATGATAGGTGCTTTTGAAATGTGCAAGAAAGATCATCCTATTTTGAATTAATGAGTTCAGAATTCATTACTGGTACCTGAAAATCAATTTTTAGAAAGCAGGACCAATACATCATAGCTTGTTACTAAAGACCCATTTCCAAACCACTGATTTTTTTATTTTTTCCAAAGAAATCTAAAAAATACATTCCAGGCCAGGCTTCCTTCTCTAAGATACTGAATTATGAAGTATAAAATGGAGCAAACACAATCTTCAAATCATACCATCAACCACAGTGAAACTCAACACTGAAGGCCAGTCAGTGCCTCAGGGTCTGCTACTCTCAGAAAATAATGCTGGCACTTAAAAAGGAGTTTTTCACTGTCTTCCACTTATATTTGGCAAGATTTGAATCAGTACTTTCTTCCAAACTCCTGCCACTCATTAAAGGGCAAATAAAAAACATATCTATTCCTGTAATACAAACCTCTTCTGACTCTGGAATTGCATAAAGCTAAATTACATAAGAGAAGGCCCAATGAAAACTAGATATGTATAATCTTTAGATTTTGGATGACCAAATCTTTTCAGAGGTTTGGCTTAATCTATTTTCTATAATTTCAGATGAGGTAACTGCTGCTAAACTGTAAGTTTCCCAGGTTTGTGTTTTTCCCATAATAAAGTCAGAGTTCACTAAATACATTATTTTTATCCAAAGGCCTTTTTTTAAAATAATCCTTCTTCCTCTATAGAAAAATTACTTAGAAGCATTAATATATTTCTGAAATCCATTTAAATATAGTGAGAAATGTGAATTGAATACATTTGTTAATTTTAAGTTGATGTTTTCTGGTTTTTCAAAAATCACCAGTTCACCAAGCATTTCATCATACTTTCTGTTCATGATGCTTAAGACCTCATGTATTAGACCTCATTATTTTTACTGCATTGATCACATTTTTTTCACATGCAGAAAACTAGTAAATGCAGCAGTGGGATCCCTTCACTTTCATAATCATTATAAAAGCTACAAAGCTAGCCAGTCTGCAAATAACTAGTCACCTATTTCTGGTTAAATAAAGAAACAAACAACAAGCAAACCCCATTCTGCTTCAAGCTAAAACTAAGACCAGGCTATGCAACTAGAAGCATATATGGAGCTATATGGAGAGACCATAATATATGATTATATGTAACATATTGTATATGGAGAAACAATTTTTTTGTCATTAATCTCATCTCAGCAAGAGCAATCATGAGATGGTTTTCTGCCTGCTAGTGCCACTGTGGAGTATAAATAATACTGCTTCACTGTTCTGTGGGTGTTTGTTTTGTTTGGGTTTTTTTTAATTTTATTTATTTTCTTTAGCATTTGCATGTATCTATGGTACCTATTTTCAACTTTGATGAAAGAGGATTTTTTTAAAAACATTACTTAAACTCAAAACACAGCTAAAAATAAAAACTATATTACAGTTTACAACAAAACTGGGAACAGATGAGGGTTTCCAGCTGTAATATATACCCAGCTAGTGACATGGAAATCACCTCCAATGTTAAGGAGGATGCTTCCTGTGCTCCTGATCCTAAACTAGTCTGAATCAGCTAAGAATAGCAAATACAACATGTTATTCTGAACAGAACTGGAAGCTACTGTAGCTGCAACACCCCTCTGGCATCTCTCATGAAGGTCCCATCACAGCTCCCAACAAGTGGAAGTAATCAAGGTCCAGCTCAGTCTGGCTGAATCTAAGCTGCAGTGCTGATGCCTTTGCTTTATCCTCCGGATCCCAGTTAAGGAGAATGGTATCAAGGTGTTCAGTCTGGCTCAAAATGTATCTGTTGTTGCAACTGATGTAAATACCTATGCAAATAGTTTGGGAATCCTTGGATTACAGGTTTTTTTCATTGCCATTATCAGGGTTAATTAGCAAAACAGAATAAAACTTCCCAATTCCCCCCTCCTCCTCCTTTTCCTAAAAAAAAAAAAAGCAATATCCTAACCAAGACTAAGCAGACATAAAGAGCTGAATAGTGTACTTACAATACATTTTTAATTTTTACTTTAATAAAATAAAAATAGTATTTGCATCTGCTACAAGTTTTGATCTTGACTCTGCTAACGTGAACTCCATCCTGTGCAGAAAAACCCAGGGTAGCTTTAATCTAGCCATATTCAGTACTAACAGTAGCAATGCTCCAGTGTAAAACATTGCAGAAGGCAATCTGGCCTCCTGGGTACCAATACCAGCAGCTGAGGCTTGGGCTACTGACAGGGCACTGCTATTTGTGTCAAAGCTAATTTACAGCCACACTGCAGTTGCACCTATTCACTGTCAAGTGATCCTTCTGGATATTATAAACTCACTCCTGCTGCACACAGAAGGGAGGTTTGTCCACTCCATAGCCTGCATTTGGGTACGCAACTGCACAGGAATGCGCATCATGTAATAGAATCTACTTACAATACAACAGAATAAAAGGAGTATGGGTAGTCTCTTAGTATCACAAACATACCTTGCAACTAGCTGCAGCACTGGGAAGCACATCAGAACAGACACTGCTCAGAATTACTTAGGCTTTGAAGCAAACATTGTCATTGTCAAGCCCTTCTGATTGAAACAGCACCAACCCTGTTCCTGCAGTTTTCTGCAGCCAGGTCAGGATTTTATTTGTTCCATCTCCAAAAAGTATACATCTGGAGAATCCAAACTCTAAGAAGCATGCAGCGTCTTCTTTTCTTTCCGCTAACTTCCATTATATGTATGGCTTAATATACAGTTAGTTGTCTGATGCTGAACAAGCAGATTAAAAAAAACCCAAAAAACCAAAAAAACGTTTCCCATTTGACCAATATATTGTAGGTACCTTGCGTCAGAAACACCTGAATTTTTGTCATTCTCTTCCCCCTTGGACCACAAGAACCTTATATGCTCCAAGATGAGAGAATGCTTTCTCAGGCATGATTTCTGACATTCAAATGCTAAAATGCCACCACAGCTTTGAGATAATATAGACAGTAAAACGATAAAGCAGGCACTTAAACAAAAATGTGTCAGGATAACATCATTGAATCTCACATATTGGTTATACTAACAGATTCACTTTACACCTTCTGCTCTTGCACTTCCTGCCATTGAGAGAATTTCTGCCCATAATGGAGTCCTGGTTAGAATTTCAACCACTCTTACATTTGTTTACAGCAGTATTAGCCTTAATCCTTTTAGTCACTATTGCTAAAGCAGAAGCATAGTTCTGGCAACTCCTCCATTATGAGGTTATTGGTGTCCTTATTTCTACTCTCAAGGTCTAAGGCTTTTGCAGATATTCCCCAGCGCTTAAAGAGCTTCCTAAGCAGCTTCTGGGAACACATGTTGTTTTTACTAGCTCTGGGTAGAGTTTCACTATATGTGCCAAGCAGACCTCCTTGAGGCCCTGTCAGTGATCAACTGATTTAGTGTTCAAAATTAGAACCCAAGCCCAGCTACTTCTGGCAGATTCACTGCAAGAGTCTTAATTCTTATCTGCATTCAGCATATCCAGTCACAGTTACTTATTTTACTTACCCTAACATTTTCTCTGCTGGTACGTTAAAATGGACTGGCAGTAGTGTATTCTGTACCTTTCATTAAAATGGACTAGCAGATACTTAACCGACTTGCAAAGCCTCCCCCAAACAAAAAGCCCTCTTAGAAGCTGCCTTAGAAAATGCCTAGAGATGCGATTTGTATTGATACAATCTATTTGATATTAACAATAGTTCTTCTTAATTCAGTTGCAAGTGGAAAGTCTAAGGAATTACAGGCAACATGGCTCCTTTATTCCCAAAATAAAGGCATAATGCAAAAAAATGTTCTAGAAAGCATACACTGGATCAGTAGACTTCCTCTTTTTTTGCCTTTTTCTGGGCCTCCTCAGAAATATTTCCAGTGGAGATGAAGATCCATGAGAAAGGAATTTAAAATTATCAACTATTACTGTGCTATTCCTAATCAGCTTTGAGAAACCATCTGTTTTCTATGAACACCATCCTGAAACTGTTGCTTAGAATACACTATGGAAAAGTTAGCTACGACTCCAGGAATCCATGGTTCACACGGCATCTGCTAAGTATTCCATAGATGTTTCCCTGTCAGGCTTTGCTTTTGTGGAAAGGGGACTGTAGCAATTTTATATTGAGATATATATATATATATATATATATATATAAACTAATCTTACTAGTCTAAAAAGAAACGTCCTTGAAGACTGTTAAACAAATATTTACATTCAATACATGGCAATTACATAATGTTGCCTTTAAAGGAGTGAGAACTATTAATAAATACAGGAACTCAGTCATCCTGGAATCTGCTTACTTGCAAGTGTTGAATGCAGTATTCTGCAGAACTATATCAAAGTCTAAAACTGATTTTTACGATTCCTTTATTGCATTTAAGACCCAGATTAAACAAAACATGACAGCTCAGAGCCTGCAAGTCAGCAACAGCCAAATTCTCTGGAGTTGTGTTGACTTTTCTCAACTCAGTATCTATCAGTACAGATATTTCTGAAAGTCTATCTGAAAATGCGCTGAAAGATGCAGTATGAAGTGCCTGCAGTACAAAAAACAAGTTCAGTGAAAGTTCTTAGTCTTCCTGAGAAAGTTGGGGTTTTTTTGTTTCTGATTTGGTTGACTTATTTTGTGACACTTAGAATAACTGTAAAAACAGTAGGCTTATAAAAACCCACAGTTAAAAGAATTTACAGCAGAAGCATAACCTCCCCTACACACAGTTTCTCTTAACGTGCTTCATGTTGGGTAACCAAGTACTGCCAACCCAAATTTAGATGTACACACAGACTCCAGAAATGTATTGCCCTGCGCATCAGCAAGTTACTAAAAAAATAGCGAGACTCAGCAAGAATAGAAATGCAGAAAAAATAAAGAATAACAGTTATAAAAATAGCACTATTTAAAATATGAATGTGTTTCATCTCCCTTCAAGCTCAGAGATGGGAAGAGAAAAACTTTAAAACATTTTTACAGAGATGAAGAGAAGATGGTAGCAAGTATAAAAAGTAGACAAGTTAACTTATTAATTTCATTGCCTCATAGGCTATATGCAAATGTGTTTACCCTCAGTCTCGAACTGTGCCACACTCTTGGCAATGTACTTTAGAAGTTATTCCAGTCATTTGCCCACTCAGAGGTTTCACTAGAAATCTTGACCTTTTTTCTGTCAAAATCTGCAAATTTCACAGCACTTTTGCTCACTTTTGCTTTTAAAATAAAGTCTTTTAAATTAAAGGCTTTTACTTAAGACTACTTCAGTCAAGTAGACTGAAGTAAAATCCACTCTTATTGTAAACTCCTTATATCCGAGGCGAATGGATACAGAAATCCTCTATGTGGACTTATGGTCTGTTAGTATTAAGTGGCAGATGCTGCATCAGCTTTTTCTAAAAATGTCAGGCAGCATTCTTTTAAATAAATGCTCCAAAAATGCATTTCATTTACTGTATGATGACCTCTCCAGTCTCTGCTTCACAACTCCTGAAAAACACAACTACTCATTCTTTGTTAACATTAAGCTTGTGACAAATTCAGCCAAAGGAAAGTAAAACTTTAGCCTACTGAATTGAGTCCAATTAAAAAAATTGCCTTCATTTGACAGAATTCCTTTCCTGTGTAGTACGATTACATTTACCCAATTTGAGAGTTTTGAAGTTACAGTATTGCAGCAATTAAAAATCAAGAAAAGGTTTTCATCAAGTTGCAAGATCACTTCTTCTTTTTATACAGTGGTTTAAGTAACTTTTATTACATCTGCAGCCAAAAATTCCTAGTGGCTTTCTGAAAGATTAGCCATTAAAAGATTCTATAATTACTCAATACCTTATTAGAACAACAACCACCTAAACCAGTTGAACAAAAAAACCCAAACCTTATTGATATCAGTAGGCTACAATGTCCATTTGATTAAAATACATTCCACATTGGAGGAGTGAGTGCAAGAGAGAGAGGTGAAAAAGCAAATTGACAATTCATAGACCCACACTATCACTCTGAATAAGGTCATGACACTCCATTGTAACATACAGTCAGCTTTTATGGTTGCACTGAGACAATTTTAGAATTAATGAAATGTTACACCTGCCATTCAGGAAAAACTGTGTATTATCACCAGGAGACAAAGAAAGAATATTCCTCAAGTAAAGCATTTACTCCAAATATACAAAAAAAAAAAACAAACAAAAACCAACCAAAAGTTGTGGATACTCTCAACCCTTTTAAGTTGCAAAGATGGTAAAAAATGAGCCTGTAAGCAGGTAAGTTTATCCATCAACTTGTATGTACAACTTTGTACAATTAACACCTTGCCCAAAGATACATTCACCTACTTTCACTCACTAACATTACTGATGGTATGAACAGAAAAAAAAACAACAAAAAAGGCAAAGCATGCCATATATTTAGACTGAAATCACTTGAGGGATTTCCAAGCCTATTTTTAATATAGCACAATATAGAAGCAAATAAGCAAAACAAACATAAATCAAATCCCATCAGAGAGGTGATGAAGAAGGGTCACAGTGAGTTAAAGAAAGCAGACATCAAGTTTCTGCTAAAGTGCTGCAGAACAAGTAATTTCCAACCAGCAATTTCATAACCATAGTCTTACAAATGAGTAGCTTGTCAAGTGCTGCATACTTCAAGCACATCTATGCACTAGTGAAAACATGCAGGTATTTTTGAAAATTAATTCCTTACAACTCAGATTTTGACCTGAGACTGTAATTTTTAGGATAATTGAGATGTGTTCATCAGTTTGGAGATTTGAAATGTAACCTAATACATAAAATTCAAATACTTAACCATCAAAGAATCTAGTCTAGCAGAATATTAAAAGTGAACAATCTGTTTAAACTGTAACTTCTATAAAAACTAAAAATAAAAGATCTGTTATTGTTTTGAGGATGCAAATTCTGAAAACAGTTTTATGTATTTTAGAAACTACACAAACTCAAGCATATATAAAGAATACTGTTAATAAAAGTCATATTTTTTTACATTATCAAAATAAGAGTTTCCTTGTTAATATTCCATTTTAGAGAAAACCTGTACTTTCTGTTATAGCAAATAACAATTAAAAGAGAACTTTTATAGAATAAGGCAAAGTTATAACTTGTTCCCTGCCAACTGAGGACAGTTCACAGATAAGGTATTCTCACCAACATCCAGTTGCCACACACAAATATCTAGCCCTTCGCTAAAAATAAAGTTTTTCAAGTATGCTAGCCTTTACTCACATTATGAGTGAAGATGAATTAGCTAAAACATTTTCAGACTAATTATATGTGGATATATAAAACATCGAGAAAAAACCTAAGGACAAGAAGAGCCCCTAACTTCAGTCTCATTCTAACACAGTTTACAAAAAAAGGTAATGAGACTGAGAGAAAGAAGCCTTTCTTTACACATATTTATGTCTTCTTACCTTACAAGTCTTTTCTAGTTCAGTCATATGTCAGTTTTGACCTTCACATAATCCTTTTTTTCAACCATACAAAAGAAGTAGTGTAATTCTTATCAGTGTACTAACAAAGATTAATAGTTGGGTCTGCATGTGAAAATACTGGACCCTCTCTTCTTCCTCCATCCTTCCCCAATACTTAAAGCAATAAATAATTTTTGTTCAGAGCAATGAGAATTTCAGCAATATGCTCTGTTACCAGGATGTGTATCAATTCCCACTGGCTTCGAAGAGAAGGAGGAAACACAGAGATTACAATTCTGGAAAAATTTGGGGAAAAGATTCCATTTAAAAGCTCCACTTCTAACTATCAGGCAAACAAGCCAGGAGACAGGCATATTCTGCCTCTAATACACGAGTGATTTCAAGGGAATTTTGTCAATAAACTTGGCTACAGATGAAGGGTTTAAAAAAATGAAACATAAATCACATGGAAAGAATTGGAAGTCATCTCAGACATACACTACAAACTTGAAAGCACTGAAACACTGTGGAGTCGTATTTAGCAGAAATATCCAAAGCCTTAATCTCACAGTTTTTCCATTATCCAGAAAATATAACTTACTGTATATTGATCACTTATGTCTGAACACTTGATAAAAGCCAGAGCTGGTATGCATCTCATTTTTCTTAGCTTATCAGTTAACTTATTTTTTTAATTATAATTTATCTTTCACAACTGGAAGAGTAAGTAGAAAATGGTTTTACATGACAGCAACATTCTCCATAGGACAGTATCATGGACTGTCTTGTTTCCTCTCTTCAGGAGGCTTTTGATAAAGAAATGATGCCCTTCACCTCCATCCATCAAGTCAAGACCCTGGTGACAAGGCTAATACAATGAAAGCTGCTGTTATTAGTTAACAATCATTATTTAAGCAAGATGGATAAAGTGAAGTTTTTAATTTCAGGTAAGCATTTTAGGCACTACCAGGCTTGCATCTACCTCCCAGGAGATGAAGAAAGAAGGGTTAGGATGTGACATAAGGATCTTCCCCATAGGGTGAGTATTTAGTAGAAATCTTAGAGGTCTAGATATTAATAGATTTGAAGTCCCTCTTTACTCTGGATGCCTGCTGGGTTCAGAGTTAATAAAAATCCCTACGGAGTTTTTTGACACTAATATGCAAGCAGTGGAGCAGTTCTGCATATCTTGACTTAGCAATGCTTACCCAAGGATTGCATTATCTTAAGGAGGATTAAGAAGAACTAGAGCAAACAAAGAAATGTAGCTGGAAGGCCATGTGCTCTGGCTGTTTTCTCTCTTCAACCAGAGGTAGCTCAATAAAAGTCCAAATAGCTGTGCATCCATCCTTTATTTCTGCAAAGAGTATGGGAGTAAAGAACGAATCCATCTCCCCATCCCTGACAGTTCAGATGTCTAATACAATTTCAAAATGTTTTTCCCTGACCTCGTATGGAGATACAACTGAACACTGAGTTTATACAGTACATTGCTGTCTACTTGCTCTCACTAGAAAACTACATTCATTAAATTCGGTCATCAGTGATTGAAGGGTTTAAATGTTGTGACCTGGTTTTATGGACTTTATTTGGCTAATCATCTTGAAATGGCTTTAAAACTAGGGGTGTTTTTTTCTTAAACAGCAATCAGAGTGAATTTTCAGACAGACCTTCCCCCCATATGTGATAACTTATACTAGCGTTTACCTCTAAAAATTCCATATAAATCTTTATTCTTACTAAGTATTGGAACAGAGACTTCTTTAAAGACTGATAAGACTCAGCAAGGTGCTAAACTCCTAATCATTTTTGGAGGTACCTAATGTCTCAGTGCTTCCGATAATTTTCTATTCATATCTTTTGGTCTGTATTGGAACAAACAAAGTTTTGGGCAAGTCTTTTATTTCCATTAATATATGTGTCGTGTCAATCATACTTTGTTAAATAGGTATTAAATTAAGATGAAAAAATTCCAAATTTAAAAAAAAAATGGTCATCCATCTAATCTTCACTTCATGCCGATTTGGGCAAAGGTAAAAAGTTACACAATATTATGACCAATGAACACTCCTAATACTAGCATTTATGTTATATCACCTGCATACTAAGAGATAAATATATGTAAGATAGAGTTACTGTGACAGTAGATTACGTTAAAAAAAAAAGAAGTTCAGGGAATAGAAGCTTTCACCTCTCACTGACTATTGCCAAAATATGAGAGCAAGTCATTATGGTTACTTTGGAAATGTCAGCCAAATGTCTGCAATTTTTAAGAAGTACTGTGAAACACTTAACTCCCCCACTTGCTATAATACAGTTCTTAATTTTGTATATTTAGTGACTTATAAACGGAAGGAAAAACAAGTTATTTAGATATAAATATCATAATTACATTTTCCTAAAGTCAGCTATCTGAGAAGATAGGAAAAAACAACAAGCCTGTACAATTCTACAGGTTTATCCTAAGTGTCTTTATTATTGGATTCCTTTCAAAATAAATGGAGATTAAGACAAATAACTCTTTAGCTCGGATCCAATTCCACATTTCTCTATGCTTGAATCTCCCTTGTTCAATTTTATGCAAATGTAAATCAACCAGATCCTTGATTTCTTTAAAAGAGAAACTGCAACTTTTCCACATACAAGAAAATGGCCCCTTCAGAAAGCAACTAGAAAGAGGATTCCAGCTGTTTGGTACTCAGCCATCTTTATTTTTCCTAGCTACCCAGCCTATTTTCCAAATTTTTTTTCAGACTGTCATTCCTTAGCTAAATACCAGTTGACTTGAAGGTTAGAGATAAGAAGGTCAAAGCCAAGAAGCACCAAACCGCCTGTCCAAAAAGTCTAACTTGACAGTTTACAAGTTATGTTCTGTTCTCTCTGTTTTCTTCTAAAATATTTTAGTTTCTTCAAAAAGCCTGCAAAGACTGCAGAAATACCCTGTGCCATGTATCAACAAATGAAATACCAAATAAATATGAACAAAATAAATATTTAAGAGCATGGCATAGATTATGTATTTGCACAAGGTAAGAAAATTATTATTGACTTTGTAAACAAGAGAAGTGCTACAAAACCACTGACTTTAACTCCCTACAGAGAAAACACTGAGTATCACCCCTTCCTTTCCAAAGCTTATAAACTTCAAGACACAAACATGGTCATTGTCCCATTTAAGTGTTGTCAAGCTCCCTGCTTTTAAAAGTTGGTTTGTGTTGCTACTTTCTCTTCAGACTCTTCAGACTACTGTGTTTAAAGGTTCACTGCAAATTAATCAGCTAGGCACATTTTAAATGTTAAAGCTGAATATTTCCTTTCCTCTCTGTCAAACTGTTTCATGTTTCCTGCCATTAATTTCTTATGGAAGGGAATGCCATTTTTCTTAATAACTGGTACAAACCTAGACAAAAAGTTCATATTTTAAGATTTCAGTATTTTTGCTTCAGTAGTCTTAATAGACACTGACAATCTGATTACAGCCAACTAAGCTGCAGCTACTATAACTGATCCATCAACCTGACAACCTGAAAGACAAATCTTAAAACTATAAAATCTGCTGATAGACTGTTGTGAACAGGAATGGAGAAAATTCAACCTTGAAACCCTTTCATACGCAGTTGGTAAACAGCTTTACACTGTAAGGTGTAACAGGCTTCTTAAGGAAAAGTTTGCATGTTTAAATGTGATACTGCAAGAACTGTTTACCGAAGTAACACAGGGTAATTTAATTATGGTGAAGAAAATTTGCAAGATCTCAAAGTAATGAGAAGCCTGTGACACAAATCCTAATCTGGCATATGACAGCTGCAGAATGAATTCAAAAGATTTTTACCAGACTAATTATCTGTTAATGGCAAGGCTCTGCGGGACACAGCAAATTCCCAAGGTTTAGTTTCCAAGTCATGTGATTCAATCTTTAGCATGGCAGATGGCAGACAATGACAGCATACCGCTCCTTTATTCCAAGAGCTACACACACCGTTTTTGTAACCCAGCACTAAAATTACTGTAATCATACATCAACAAAGATGCAATGTTACCACTGGTGACACCTATTTTTGCAGTGATTGTTTCCCACACTGTGCAGCATGTCATTTTTATTAAGTGCTGTCAGCTCTTGGTGTGTACAGACTAAAACTGAAAACCCAGTAGTACTTATCGTCTACAGATCAACAAAGACTCCAGCAAGTTGGATGCCACTTTTAACAGGACACACATGTTCGCTTTTAGCTAAAATATCAGCACGTTTGTTTTCAGTTGCCATGCTCTAATTTAAAAGTGCTGACTTCACACCAGGGTCTGATTTTATGTTCACTTATAGAAGTAGCCTGTTCTTTTAACATCCTGCTTCACCAACCTGCTAGTGTGATGGCAGTGAGTATTACCAAGTACATTCTAAACCTACCTCACTGAAAAAGGTTAAATTCACACCCAGTGGACCCCAGCCATTACCTTTTCAGTAACGTTACACCACTTCTCTAAAGCTAGAATTATGTATCCCTGTGGGGAGGAAAGAGATATACATTCTCTATTTTATTTGTACTCTATTTTGGACTGTTGATCTCCAGAAAGTAAGAATAACACACAAGGCTTGCTGTCCTCCCCCAAATTCTGAAGACCTTTGTTCCAGAGATCCATGTTTTCCACTACTATTTCACATGGCATGACCTTTACTTTTGCATATGCAACAAAACTGAACAGCTTCTTTGACATTAATATTCACTTCCAATTTAAGACAATCTTTTGAGATGACTCACTAGATGTTCAAGGTTCTATTTAATACTTTTTCTGAGGCAATTTAATCATCGCAATTTTGTTACTTTTTTCCCCTCAAAATGGTAATTGGACTGGTAATATGATCTTCTGAAAATCATGATAAAATTGTAAATACTTTCTAAGTAAATCCTAAACTACATATTAGCTGCCTGCAGCCTTTGCACCACCACATGTAATGAAAATCCTTTAGAAAACGTTCCATTAAAAGATTTGTAGCTGCAAAATGATACCTGTATTTTCATATTTAGGGTATTTTTCAGATCTCTGCATCTGTGATAGGGTACAGTTAATTGCAGTTTAGTTCCAGATAACACTTCCTTCCATAAATAACTACAGATGGGAATATTTTTATGTCCATGAATGGAGGCCAAAATTATCTTTTCTACTTGAGTAGACTATTTTCCCCTTTCTTCTAACAATAAATAATCACAGCTTCCAGTTCTGAGCATACCAATTGAAAGTCTGAACAAAAATATCACATAGTGGTGTCCCTGGATGAATTAATTTCCTGCCATGCAGACTTCCTCAAGATTAGGGCCACTTTAATTCTTTTGTTTTCCTTAGGCTTGCAAGATTTGTGTCCCACATGGACAAGTCTACATGGTTGCTCTCTAAAACAATTTTAGTTTGGCCTCTAGTCCAAGCCCAATTTGCCCTAAATCACATTTCATATCAAAATTAGAAGGTTTGCTAGCACTGGATAAAACTCACTCTAACTGTAAACCCTGCTGTATGAATTCTCTGTGGGGTGCAGGTATGTACACATTCACATTTTAATATAACTGGTATTCAGATTTGTTAGTTTATCTCTAGCTCAACAGCATTTCCACATCTGTAGATAGTGCTTACATGCCAAAACTCAAAAACAAACAAAAGGATTTCAGAAACCTCAGAGACTGTTAGACTCCATTTATCTGCTCCAACAAAAATCAACTCTTCATTAATCTTAATTTTACAGTGACTATTTACCACTGAGTTCCAGTGGATCTGATTAAATTTAAGCCTATTATTTCTTTTCCTATGCACAGGCAAGACATAGAATTCGTTTTCTTTTTCTTTGTTGATAGGTTTTGGTTTAATTCATCCCCCTGGAATGATGATCTTTCTCTACTCTAAACAATCCCATTTCCTTCAGTATTTCTTCATACAACACATTTTCTTAGTAATATTTACTCTTCTCTGGGTTTTCTGCAGTAAAGCTGTCTCTTTCTACTATCATTGCACTGAGCGAGCCAGAGCAAAATGTTCACCTGACATGTACATCAGAAACAAGATGACTGACCATAACATTTGTATGTATGTTGTCTTTCCTCTCCTATGCACAACCATTCACACCATTAACTCATCTTCAGCTGTGATCCTTTGCCACTTCAACCAGAACTACTTGTCATTTTCTATCTGCATTCTTACAAACTAGTGAGTCTAAGATTACCCACCCTGCTTTACCTGAAGCTACTTTTGCAGTTTTTCAAGATTATTCTATCTTTTTGTTGTCCAGGATTCCTGTAGTTCATCCTTTTGGTGTGTCTGTTGTATTTATTGAACTTATCCTCCATTCTGTCTCCCAGGCCACTTACAGTGACTAATATGGACACACAATCATTAACCCCAACTCAATATAAAATTCCAGTTTGGCAGCAAATCATAAATAATTATTCTGAATAACAGTATTCCAAACATGCATCCAGAAACTAGCACATTTTTAGTAGATAATGCTTCTGTAGCTGACTAATGTGAAAAGACAGTCAAAAAGCTTACATTAGACACAAGGAAATAGCCACTATTGTATTATTGTTTTCTTCCCCTTGTCGAGTCATTGTTTCATAACTCTTTATTGTTAAAAACAAACAAACAAAAAAGACCCAACTGAACAAACAACAACCATTCTAAAATCCCACATTATGTTGTAGCATTTTGTGCTCTGAGCTCAGCCCAAACCAGCAGACTCCCTGAACAATTTGCTATGTTAGAGCTCTCCCAGCCAGTACACATAAATATGGCTGTACTAAATAATGTGGAATTTTTTGACTTCCACATAATAGAGGTGTTCCATTGATACATATTTACTTATAAAGGGGAAAAGGATCCAGCCAAACATAAGCAAGTGATTCACTTCCTCCATTTTTCACCCCATCAGTCTCAGAGTAAAGTTTATTTAGCTCAGCCTTAGGGACACTCATCTCACCCAATGAAAATCAACTATAGGACAATTAGACTGTTCAGAACTCCTCTATACAATTTTTATGGGTTTCCCTATGCCTTGGAAAGTAATCTTTATCTCTTCCACACTGGTTTTGTCTCATGTCCGTCCAGCAAATAAGAAACATGAGCTTTTGTTTTCCTCCTCTGTACTGTGTGTATCTTTTCTGATTTACTTTCCCAGGCCACTTAGTTCCTAGTGTCTTGGAAGGTGTCTCTCTCAGAAGTTCTATTTTCTCTCTTTTAAAGATTATCTAAATAATACTGCTGGTTGCATCTCCATCAATATATTTTACTGTTTCAACGCATATATTGCAGTAGTATCAGTGCTATCCACTGCTACATCAAGAGGTCTCAGAAGTAATGCTCCCATTCCCATTCTCTCATACAGTGTTGCACACACTCTGCTGATGCTTAAGTCAATGATACAACAATATAAAGACCACAGCAATTCCCCTCCCCCAGCAAACAAAATTATATGTAACTATATGACAAGCAGATTAAGGTGCTTTTTCTTGTGGACATCAACCACAACTTATGAAAAGCCATTCTATCCTATACACCTACTCTTCCAGTAGTTAACACTGTCAATCGTATCCATAGTGTTAAATTACCAAGTAGTCTGCTGCAGTTTGCCTGACAATTTTTAAATTGCTTTCCAGAAGTTGACTCTACCTCTTCTGATCCTCAGCCTTTAAGATGAATGCAGGGACTATCATTAGTGTTCTAAGTCTTGAAGCTGGGTAAGGAAAGATTCCTTGCCCACAAATGCCAAACTTCTGTGGGATCAGCAATGCAGAGAATCACTCTCTTTGCAGCTGTCACTGACATTCCTCTATAACAATATATGTCTTTTTAGGTTCTGTGGAATTTATAGGCTTAAGAATTTTTTCCCCTCATACTTGCAGGTTAACGCAGTACTTCAGCTTAAAGTGCTATTCTAAATACCAGCAGAGCTAAAATTGCAAAAATAATGGAGCTTTCTGTGTTCTCGCAATTGCCTGTAGCCACAGTCCAAATATGTGCTATTTCCAATATATTTGTGAAAACGCCTGTATTACGTTAGAGCCTGACACGTAGGATAAAGACTTGTTTGGTTTCAATAGCTTTCAACTACACATAATGCCTGACGACATGGAAGCAGATTCCTATTACAGTTGATTCTCAGCCTGCAAGGAGACAGTGATGTAGCAGTACAATTAAATGACACACACACACAAAGATAGACCAAACCCCTAGTGCCTAGTTCCTTAATGAAAAAAGTGTACTGCCGATAAATAAAATACAGTTGAAAACCAAATAGTCTTTCTATTAGGTATTAGGTAGGAGATAATTGAACTAAAGGTAAATAGTTATTAAAATTACACAGTTAATTACAGTAAAATTATTTGAGAAAACCCCACCCCATCCAATTATGACTTTGCATACAGAACTGGAAAACTGAGAAAACCAAAATTAATACGTTCCAAAACTTGCCTCAGTAATAAATAGTCAGCTCTCACTGAGATTAAGACTCTAGTAAAAATACTGTGTTAATGAAGATACTCAGATCTGAATGACAGAAGCCTATGTGCCAAAAGAATTGAAACAATAATATGGGAAGTATTGGTTCTACTAGTAAATGAGATCTCTCCTCCTCAGCCCTTGTTTTGGTTTCTGCCCTCTACGATGGGTGTGTTAACAGCTCCAGTTGGTCTCCTTAGTATTTCCATTATAAAAAAAATACAAAATTCGTCAGAGAGCGTGAGTCTGATGGATGAATACTTCCAAATATAGTATCTGTTTTCTTCAGTTACCCATTTACTTTTAATGAGCAACTTATGCAAAACTTCATTAATAGAAAACCAGGGAGCTTTTGGTTTCAGAGATGGTCACCAACATACCCATGGCCCATCAAAAGATACCTTTAAAATAAGGCTTATTTGCGTTATGTTTTCACTATCTGGGGAATGGAGTATAGAAAAGGTGGCTCATCCACCTTTTCAATCCTGCTATGGGTATTAAACCATGAAACTGCAACACAATGCAAGCTTAAAAAGTTACTCTCTTCCTGGGGTGAAGATTTCTTTTCTTGTGTGTGTGTCAAATAATACATATTTCAGAGTTCTGAATGTCTTTTTGTGAGTTTCTCACAGGAAATCCCCCCCAACACATACCCATGTATTATACTCTTTTAAACACTTGGTGCAGGTAATTTGCCATTAAACTGGTACCCTACACTCCACAATGACTGAAGCTTGAAGTTTGTTTAGCAAGACAGAAACTCTGCTCTCTTCAGAGATAACAAAGGGTTAACTTCCCAACTGGAGAAGTTTCAGTCTGACTATCCTTGCTTCACAGTAGGACAGTGACAGATTCCAGGAAAACTGCAGCCAAGGAAGGAAAATACTTTGGTCAAACAAATCTATCAGGCAAACCTCAATGTCAGACGGACAAAGACCGGAATAGCAGAAGCCTGTACTGCAAAGTTAAAGCCTAGTTACTTTTACAGGAATAGTTTTCTTCACATAGAAACCATCACAAAAGTCTTGAGAGGTAAAAAAGAAATGATTGTTCAACAGTTTAAAATTGAAAAGTCAGCCTTGCATCAGTGTAGTTAAGAAAACTCTGTACTAGAGGCTACAAAGCACTAATGTGCTTAGTTACAGCAGCCTATATTGAAACTAAAGACAAACCAGAAACTTGTGTTACAAAAGATACAATGTTACAATTAAATGGTTAAAATGGTACAATTAAATGCTACAATGTTACAATGAAAATGTAACCATGTTAAATTAAACCCACATAATTGTCTGTTTTCATACACAATAATCAAGGAAAATAGCCAACATGGATGTTATTCTCTGTGCTACTATAATCAAGATTTGCTACAGTCAGGACTAATGATATAAATAAAAACTATTCTGAAGACTTCCTTTCTGTCACAGTGCTCTTTCACGATCATTTCTTACTGCGTGTTAAAAAATTCTATTGGAAAACAAAGTCATCCCATGTAAACAAACCAACACATTCCCTAACAAAAGGACTCAAATTTTATACATGTATATTTTTAAAACCTGAATTTCAGCATCAGTTCTGTATTAAACAGAAAATACAACCTAAACCTACTCACTAAGAAAAAAAAAAGGCAAAAGCTATTTCCTCAGAGATAAAAATATGAAGGAGCAGGTAAAAGAAAAAAAAACCCAAACCAAAACCAAACCAAAAAACACAAAAGCCTGAGAAACACAAGAGCCACATTTATAGGAACGTAGCCATCCACAAAATGCCTTTTTTTTTTAATGGTTGCCTTTCAAGCTGTGCCAACAGCACAATGAACATAAAAGAGTTGCCTTCCTAGCAGATTTAAAAGAATAAGCAATTACTACATTAGAGAAAATAGGCTTTGAAATTTCCACCAACTGGTAATTGGCAGCAAAGCAACTCTATTTGCCAAACCCCAAAAAGCCTTTGGGCACCAACCTCTACATGTACCAGGAATGAGCAAATGAAAAAAAAATAAATCCCTATTGCCCCTATTTCATTATTGCTTTTACCACAGAAGGACAGGGGAGATGCTGCAGCAATTAGAAATGTTACACTTATTTTGCAGCATTACTAATGATCAGCCATCCTCACTGTGGACTAAAGACAGTTATCATCCACCACAGTGACAAATGTGGTGATGTTAATGTGTAAGCAAAATATGTGAGATTTACTGTTAATTAACTTTATTGGTCCCTGATACACTACTGCATCTCCCACATCAACGCAGACCAGTGAGTGTTCTATATTAACAATGAAATAGAAGAGGTGAATCTGAAATGAAAATCCTAGTTTTTGCAGTTTACTTTCCTGACTCTACTTGCTTAAGAAAATGAAAATCATTTTATCTACAAAACAGAAGGCTTCATGGGCAGAAAAGTCTAGCTATTGTATAATAAATATCCTCAAAGCTATTTTATTATGAATGAAATTAAACGTGACTAAATTACATTTCAGACATTCCTAGAAAAGATTCTCTCAGAAAAAAAAAAATCACATTAACAAATCTCATTAAAAAAATCAAACCTATTAGAAGAGATAAAGAGCACATTACAGTGCCACCAAATACTGAAAAACAAGAGTCTTAGTGATGCATTTGCCTCACTATATTTAATGCCAAAGAACAGAAGCTCTTTTCAAGTACATAATTCCAAAAAGGGTATCCACAGCACACAGAACACAACCAGGGAGACAGACCTCCTATTAAGACAATCTGTGTAAATTCACTTATTCAACAATGCATCTGCTTGCAACTTTCAACACAAAGAGGTGCTTTTTAAGTAGTCTGTAGTATTATAACCATTATACAAAGCCTGACAATTAAAATTCCCACATCTTTTTCAGTACAGTTGAAACTTTTACAAGCACTTTATGCAAACATACAAGTATGCAGGTGTGAAAAAATACCTGTTAAATGAGTAAGGATCCTAATGTTTAGTCAACAATATAATAGCCTAGATACCTGACACTGAATGTGATCTACTCCACAGCTTGTGTTGCCCTGCTATCAAAGTTCCACACTGGTGTCAAATAAAAGTATCAAGTATCAAAGTCCTCTTTCATGAACACCTGAGTCCTTAACCTGATTGATCAACAGCAAACATTCCTGACACTTTAACCTGGTGCAGCAGAACATTCTATGGGCCACTCCTTGAATAAAGACCTGCTGTCATTAATCCTGGCAGCAGGTTTTTGCATTGGTAAAAATAAAAGCAAAAACAAGTAGCAAAGATATGACTACCCTTCCAGAATTATTCATTTCATGTAAAATTCTTGGCCTTAGGTCATGTCAGTTACAACCTCCAGAATGACATTTCTGTCCTTTTGCTACTTAAATAGCAACCTGTGGAAATGAAATGGAAGGAGGCAACAGTATTTTTCTTATACCACTCAGCACTATGTAATCTGAAAATATGACTCTGCTTCTGAAAACACATATGTATTTTAAGAAGTTTGCTTAAAAATAAACTGCATTATTTAATCAACAGGCACTTTCTTAACTATGCAACAGAGTTACTATATAAAAGAGAAACTTTTAATTTTTTTTTGTTTTTACTTGAAATGTAAAGTGGTTAAGGTCTTTTGCATTATATAAAATTTTGTTGCTTTTAGCTATTAATATTTTAATACAAATTTTCAAAATTGCCATTTGTTAACTATCCTTATTCAGAAGCAGGTTAAAGCATATACAGTGAAAATAATTCAAGTTGTGAAAACAAGCTTAGATTAACTCATAATTATTAGATGGTCACAGCAATTTATTTGCATACCTGTTTTCCATCCAGTGTACAAAGTCTCTTGACTACACCTGAATCTAACTTAATGGCTTCTGTGATGTCAGTCAGGACCTGTTCGAAGGAGTGAGCAGTCTTCTTATTCAGCAGAATTCTCACAGCCTTCCGTGGTTTTACTCCACTCCTAATAACAGTCACTAATTTGGGTTTAATGAAATCTTTACTCTCCTTCACTTCACTCTTTGTGGATGACAAAGATGTCAAGGATCGAGTGGACCCAGTCCTTACGTTCACGCACCAGTTTGGATTGACGTTCTTGGTGTAATCAACCTTGCGATATGGTTCATTGGATGCACATACATAACTTTCACCTGAAAAGAAGATGACATTTTCATAATTTTAGGGGGTTTGCAGATATTATTTGCCAATTAAAAAAAAAAACAAAAACAAAAACAAAAAAACAACTTTTTCATGAGCGATTTTCCTGTATTTCAACTGCAGGACATTTTAAATGGAGGACTGTAAATTATCACAGCTTTCCACCCAAACAATACTCTCAGAGTGGTTTCAACAGGTTTCAAAAGACCTCTGGTTAAGAAATTAAAAAAAAATAAAATAAAATGTAGAGGGTAATGTGAGGGTTGGAGATATTTCCATTTCTTTTGTATCATAAATTCTGACTGCAGAGTTACTTTGCAAGTGCTTAAATTACTTGAGCTCACAATACATGACATTAAGAGCATTCTCCTACAGCAAATGCCCAAACCCTTCCCTACGTATTCCTCAAGTATATACTTCAAGATGTGTACACACATACCTGTGCTTAATTATGAATTATTTTGAAGGAGCAAGCTTTAACAGAGTAAATTCAAGCATCTCAATATGATTGCCCTGAAGGACACATTAATTTACCAGGAGTTATTGACTCTCTACCAAGAATACACTGTTGAAATTTATCCACTTCAATGTTTTTAAGACCAAAAACACCTGTTGAGGCCACAAATGAGACTTTGAGGCAACAGGAATATGAAAGGACATTTACACTTCTCCATTTTAATCTCCTTCCTAATTTAAAGCCTGCGCTGCTGTTATCTCCTGAAGTCATAAAAGGGAGGTGAGAGGACAAAAAAGTTACCAGAGAGTAGTAACACACATTTTTACATCAAATTATTTAAAGCAGCATCAGTCATGATGCAGACCTAAGGAATTTGTTACTTTTCTCCATTTGTTGACACAATGTAAGGCTGCAGACTAACTGGCTTTTGTTTTTTTTTAGTTAGAAGAGAACAGTTTTCTCTTCAAACTGTTGTTTGTTGATTACCACAACTCTTTTAATGTCTTACAGCTATACTCAAGATGCAAACCATGAAAAAGTCTGGGTTATTTCTGTAACACATATCCTTGGGATCTCACATATGACAGCCAAAGATTTCTTGAAGAGGCAGAGTATTGCCATAAGGATGAAAAAGAATCATTCCAAACTGACAAAAAACACCATTCCTCCAGGCAGAATAGCTACCTGTATCTTAAAAAGCCTAGCCTGTTCTAAGGTTAAAGCTACACGCTCAAGGTCACTGGTGGAATAAATCAAACTCACATCCTATGTACACAGCAAGAAGAATAAAGCGCACACATAGATCCATTAGACAGTACTGCAAAAGTTACAAAATTCATGCCTATTTTTAGATAGACACTAGAAAACTTTTAAACAATTACTTTCTGAACTCTAGTTTTGAGAGCTGATCTAGTCTAGAAGTTGTATAGCTGTTTCTAAAATCAAGATAGTAAACTACTTTCAAACCCCTCAAAAACTACTGTGATCTGAAAGGCAAAGTACAGTCTGAGGAACAGAGAAACAATTTGGTGTAAAGGTTTACGGAGGCCACAGCCTTGTGGGTATTCTTCCTCTTTGTTCATCCCCCTCATTCCTCCTCATATGCATAGACTAAATGGTGCACAAAACGGAAACCAATACAGACAAGACTCCTCCTCTTTCCCCCAAACACAAGCAAAGGAAAATGAGTTGGTTTCAGGCAATAAACTCCTTGAATGGGATTTCCACACAGCTGCATGCACACTAGCACAACACCACATGGCCTCAGAACTGTGGTGACCTAGAAGCTTACACTGCCCCCAGAACTACACGCTAAGTTGCAATAAGTCTTCAAGCAATCTGATTTAACCTGCTTTAAACAAGAAGAGATGACCTCAGAAAGTCCCTTCAGAACTAAATTATCCTGATTCTAAGATCTGCTCCAGCACTTCAGCTGCAACAGAAGCAAAGGCTTCCCCCTTTGCATCCCATAATACCAGATTCAAAGGACTGCTTATTTTCTAAATATTTTCTAGCCATGTAGCTATCTCTACACACAATGCTGCTGAATAAGAAGCATCTCAGAGAAGCTGGTAGTATTAATTCATACCAATAGACTTACTAACATAACTGCTGATCATTTTATTATTCTTCCCTCTACAGCTACACTACTGTGTGATGCAGAATGGTTTAAACCCATCTAGCAACTAAGCACCAGGCAGCTGTGCACCCTCAGCCTACTCACTGGTAGGGCAATATGAGAAGCAGAAAAGGCCTTGACACTGTGTAAACACGGCTCAGCAGTTAACTAAAACACTTCTGTGTTATCAGCTTTGTTTTCCAGCACAACTCTAAAACATAGCCCATATTAGCTACTATGAAGAAGTATTGATCCAAAAGGATCTTTATTTCTTTAAAACAACAGCGTGAAACTCTCTGCCTTCTACCAGTTCCCTTGCATGAATAAAACAATTCTTGACTATCTGAATAGGTTGCAGTACCTGTTTACTATATACTACCTCTTATTAGTTCTTTTCCTTTAAGCAAAAAACTTCACCTCCTGATAAACAAACAAAAAAAAGGAAGTTCTTTCAACTTAAACCAATGTAATACCTTAAAAGAGTGAATTTCAAATTGATTCAACTGCATTTAGCCAAGCCTTAAGCTGAAACACAAACTGTGCTAACTGGGCGAAATAAAAAAAAAGGAAAGTATCACAGAATGGTTTGGGTTGGAAAGGACCTTAATATCATTTAGTTTCAATGTCCCTGCTATAGACTGGGATGCCTCACACTAAACCATGTCACCCAAGGCTCTGTCCAACCTGGCCTTGAACACTGCCAGGGATGGAGCATTTACACCTTCCCTGGGCAACCCATTCCAGTGCCTCACCACCCTCACAGTAAAGAACTTCTTCCTTGTATCTAACCTGAACTTCCTCTGTTGATTGCAAACTTTCCTATAATTAGCAGATACAGGAATGACTAATTACTGTAATTACTGGACTGTAGCATACTACAGATAGTTTAGTAAGTGTTTTAAATTCCATGCCTGTTTTCTTATACCCGTCATATAGAATAAACTTAGTAACACAGGTTTTCCAGGGAAAGCAGATTTTACTGCTACACCTGCCAGGCAGGCACATACAGGAGCTTTAGAGCAAAGACTGAGAAAACACATGCACCAAGTGACTTGCTTGGTTCATGACTTAAAGGATAAAGACTGATGTTTTTATTCTATTGAAATCACTACTCAAACTGCTAATGATTTCACCACAGCCAGGATCATCCACAGATTCTAAGTTCTAATGAGAACTGTGCAAGGTACAAAAAGCCATGCTAAAAACAGAATATGATTAGGAAACCAATTGCTGCTTTCTGCATAAAGAATGATTTTCTAGGAAAGACTTAAGAATTGATGCGTTTGGTTTAATAGGGGTATAAGAATAATTATTCAACAGAAGCAAATATTTAAGAAAAAAAGAAGGCAAAGGTAAATTAAATCACACCTATAAAGTTAATTACAGAAAGCTTTCCTACAGAATAGTATATTCAAAAAAGCATACCTAAGAAAACACAACCCCTTGATGAGCAATCATTAATTTTTTGAACCCTATGCTATTGTTTAAATTCTTATTTTAGCCATCTTTTGAAGTAAAAAAATGCATCTTTATATGTCTGTTTCAAAGAAACAGTCATTTCTAATAGTATTCTCTTTCTTTTATATTTTGCAAGTAAACCTGAAAGTGTAATGTTATATATAATATTTGCTCACAGTTTCAATGAATGACCCAATTTTAAATCTGTTTGGGATTAATTCATGTATAAATACACACTTCTGATAAACTCCACACTCTACCGGAAAACCAATATTTGCGAATTGATTTCAAACACTGTTAACAAAGTAACAGACAATTTTACAGTTTAAATCACATACATAAATACATTTGGCTGTTTCACAAACTGCCTTGAATGTGATTTTTCATATGTCTAACCAAAGTGTATATCATCTCAATCACTAAGAAAATATTTTCTACAACTTCAGGGGTATTTTGACCAGGGTGTAGCTCTTTTTGTCATTTATACATCTACCAGCCCTAGAAAGTTGACACAACTCCACAAACAGGCATAAACAATACTTCAAATATTTACATCATTGACTTATATATAGTCATTTTTATGCTTTGAAGGCCCACTTTCCATTTATAGTCTTGAAAGACTAAAGCTAATGCATACCAGCCTTAGCTGGCACACAGTCACAGCAGTTACATTACTGGAAATAAATACCATGTCTCAAGCTTACAGCATTAACATGAATCAGCTCCCTAGCTTTTAGACCAGTTTGTGAAGTTAGTCACTGATATTACATTGAGATTTGCAGATAAAGAAGTAAATTATAGACTAATGAAGTAGAAAGATCTATTAAGCAGCATTTTCCTCTTTTTCTTTAAATGCAGAAAAGAATGCAAGAATTACTAGGTTACAGCTGGGACTCTGAACCCAGCCAAACTATTCTACAGCAAAAGCTTAACCAGGCTGCAGAGCAGTTTTGGCAGAAGTCTGAAATCTTTTAAGTTGGCATTATAATTTCAATAGACCATATGTGCCATCCATCCAACGCTTCATGACAGTACTCAGAGCAATCTAGAAGTGTCAATTCTTCCAAGAAATCCTGCTACCACCAAAAATTCCTGAAATGGGGCATATGTTCATTTTAAAAGAGTAACATCTGCTGATATTTTGGGTCACAATATAATCAAGAAATGGTGTAAGTTTATTTCTGATTCTCTATGTCTTATTAGCATTAGAAAAACAACTAGAAGAAACAAAACAATGCCTATTATCATGGAAACATGACCTACCTCTAAATAATTTACTTGTACTGCATTAATAACCAGACAAAGCAAGACCTGTGTGTGCTGTGTTTATACAGTTTAAGCATACTTCAGGATCCCAGTTTCAGACAGCTGTGCCTAAATGTAATACCATTGCCTCACAACAGAAAAACACAGATGATGAACACAGAGTGGATAAAAGAGAAAACAAGACTATGTTGGTCAAACGGACTAATAGTCATAGACCATCAATGGCCTAAATACTGTTTTGCTTACTTAAAAACTCATCTACAAAGGTTTTATTTTGCCACCTATTTCTTCAACTCTTATTCACCAGAGATGGGACTGCCTCACTTTTCAAGAAAGAGCAGGGATCAAAAGAGTAGGATGTACGAGAACTCTCCAAAATTCAGCCATGCCATTTTAGGTACTGAAAATGAAGGATACGTCTTTATATTTTGTATCACAAGTGTACATCTCTTGCAACTATGTACAGTTTTAAGGAGACACAGCTCCTTGACAGTTTGGGGTTTTTCACAAGCTTTGTGAGCTGAAGCCCACTGCTAGACATTTAACAAATAGTCTAGAAGCATTCAGACTTACCATCCTTAAAAACAGAGACTACTAAAGAAAGACTTGTAGATACTTCATTTCCCTTAGCATTAGGTTAAACCAACTGTTGATATGACACACAGTACGTAAAGTATGGAAGAAATTATGTGTACAACGCTCAAAAATCCTGAGTCAGGATAATTGAAACAAAAGTCTCTGGATAAGGTTTTATGGCTTGTTTTTTTGCAAGGTGTTAACAAGCATTAACTACTATCTTCTGAGAGTCTCATAAAACACAATTATTTTAAATGATACACTACATAACTGAGAACGATATAGTTGGCACAGGTAAAAATATCCCTACAAAAAGAAAATGTTAAATCTCCATTTTTTCTTTAAATGTGTGTTCCCTGTGAAGCACATTGAACAGAAGTTTCCTGGTACATTTCATCAATCCATCTCATGTTCTTCAGCTTCCTTTGGTGGAGCTCATTAGTTTCAAGGATGACAAAAGCTGCTTATTCAGTGAAGCACAGTAGTTATTAGGGCTACTAACCTTCTAATTTTAAAAATCACAGGAAAGTATCCCTTTTGTGTTGTATAACACAAAGGCAAGCACATTTTCAGAACACTGTACTTACAGTATGTATAAAAAGATTGATAAAAATAAAATAATCCTTTTCATGAAAAATTAAGTTATTTAGGACTCTGTTTCCTTCCTTTCTTTGACAGAATTTCCTTCCTTGTTAGTTTTCTACAATTCCTTCACTTTCTTATCACCTCCAGTAGCCCTTTATACGTCACAATCTTTCCTCATCTACAGCATTTAAGTTCCCCATGTACTTTTTAAAACCCGGGATGACAACCAGGATTTTAGCAGATGACTAACTGCTCTTAGCTCTCTTTTGCCTTTATTTGGTCAGGACATCCAGAGACCTTTTCCTCCATGCTTTCACAGAATCACAGAACAGTTGAGGTTGGAAATAACCTCTGGAGGTCATCTGGTCCCAGTCTGCTGCTCAGGCAGGGTTAAAGTTTTTAGAAGGCAATTAAGGCCATCTGGTTATCAAACCCATGTAATATGACATGCATCCTCCACAGTAAGTAAATAACTTTTTTCAGGTAAATTACATTTCTCCCATCCCTTAAATGAAGAGATACACAGCAATGGAACTATTTTATTTTGCTTGAATGGGAAGCCAACTTACCATTATATCCATATTTCACATTCACACCCCATTGCTTCAGAACTCTATAACTACAGTGGCTCAAACATATATTTGGAAGCATACGCTTTTACTGTTTTTAAATCCTTCTTTTGTCCTTCCTTTTTACCCTTGTTTGTTAAACGTGCTACATTTGCCCCTTTTTAAAGCATTACAGCATTTGGCTTTAACACAGGAAGATAATCGTACCTTTTGGAAGAAGAAAAGTACAAACTGTCTACTTGGTGTTACCATCTGCTTGCCCTGACAAGAGAAAATATATTCTTGACCTAATATACAGTGTGCATCGACTAGAATCACAGGTACTTCAGCAGGATTAAAAATGTAATATGCAGTAACAATAACAATGATCTAAGGCAGAAAATATCTGGATTATTCAACACCTCGTTTCAAAAGCAGTCTTTCAATCTGTATTAGTGTGGCAGAGCCCATTTCTTTAAAGCAGGTATTGTCATGTGTTACATGACTTAGCCATGCATAAGGACGGACTGCCCTGCTCAGAGCTTTTCTACCTCCTGCCCAAAGATTTTGCTACAGGTGCTTGTTGATTGTCAGCAGAACTGTGCAAACAAAACTAATAACATTTTATAAAGGACTATGTTAATTAAACATTGTAGTATAAAGAACAAAGTAGAAAGAACAATGCTTCCTACCTAGGGAAAAATTTCCTTTCACATGCCAATCCAACATAACTTTTCTTACCAGGAATAGAGTCTACACTTTGTTTGCTTTCCAAAAATCCAACAATATCTCCTAACTTTGCAGCAGACCTGAGCGGCCAGAACTCTCCATATCTTTCACTACCAAGAAAATGAAAGCACAGGATAGTGAGACAGAGCATGACTGACAAATGTAAAACAAACCCCTGTACTGAAGAACTGTTCTAATTATTACCATTGTGTCAAATGTTTTTAAAGAAAACTGAAGGATTTAGACAAACAAAAAACCTGTGGTAGAGGATAAAGATGAAACCATTATTCCATTATTACCGTTGAAAGGAAAACATAAAGTTACCCATGGAATCTCCTATTCATAAGAAAAAACAGTGTAGGGTCTGATGGCAAAGTTGAAAGAAAGAAAACTAAAAGAAAGTCACAATATTCCTAATCCCTATCCCCTCTTTGGATCTGTCTGCTCAAGTAAGATCACAAAGAGACAATGAAATTCTTCACTCCTCCCATTGTAAGAAAGCAATGAAAACTGTCAAACTCATGAGCTACAATGTTCCCTAATCTACAGGGGCTGGAAATACAAACAACATTTGCCTAAGGCAAGTCCAGCAAAGCATGCTTTTGTGACTGTCATATCCAGTTAAGAAAAGCAACATGCTAAAAAAAGAGCTTGTCAATTTTGGAATAATAAACATGGTCTGGTCAAATTGTTAACATTTTTAACTGACTCAACCCATAACAGTAATACTGGAAATCTACAGTATGTCTGTGCATTAGCTATTATCCTCTTAAAATGATAAACAGCAAAACAGATTGCCAAAAATGGCCAAACCCCCAAAAGCGTTCATCAGTGACTCAATTCAGCTAGTTTGGACTACTAAGGTACAGAATTTGATGCTGCCAGCTTTTCTACCTTAGACAATTATTAACCTAATAAATGGAAAATAGGCCTTAAAGAGCTTCCCTGCACTGGGGCATGCTAATGCCCAAGAGCTACACACACAGGCTCTTGTTGAGGAAGGTTTAATGCAAATCTTGCTGGCTTGGCAAGAGTGGCTGAGCACTCACCTTCTGCTCACTTCATAGAGCCATCAAGTCGCTACTAAACCTGAAGTGCTGTGAGTTTGGCTACCAGTTCAACAACACTAATGACGTGCAAACAGGCTAGGTATTGCATCAAGTAGCCATGTTCAGTCTGGTGTTCATCCAAATATCTGACATGCATAGTAACGCTTGAATTTTATTTTCTTTTCTGAAAATTAAAAAGGAATGCAACAAAACACCATTCATAACTAGTTCTGGTGCTACTGCAGTTCAAGCTTCAGGGTATCACCAATGTTCAAGTATTTATTCTAGAGCAAAAATTCAAGCTTGCTGTGCTGAACATGAAGAAAATAAAACCAAACCAGATCATCTTTTACCTGGTCTTCTATAATAAAACAGCTGGCAGAAAAACTCGAATAATTTCAAGGAATGATGGATTCACTACTTGTTTGCTTTCTTTCCATCCCTGATTATGCTTACATTTCTTTGTGCAGTGATTGACTTACTCTGATAAAGTTTTTTAGCATGCTAATTGGAGAACATACTAATCCAATTATGATGCTACAGGATTTTCTTTAAGATCCCGAAGAGTTGTATTGGTCATGAATAGATGACTAAGTAATTGGGACTCTCTTTTCTCCCTTTTATTTTACTGAGAAAGCATGGAAGTGGCTTTTCAGTTGTGACATTTATTTTGCTTTATTCTTCCAGTGAAAAGCAATGACAAAGGTCACTCTTTCAATGAGTATTTGAAGAGACAGGAAGTAAATTTTTGCTTTCAGTTATTAACTTAAATAGAGTTGTGAGAGTATACACCGCATTTATACTGTTGTCAGCAAGTCATTTTGTCCTTGTTTTGTTTTAAGCCGTAAAAGCTTAAGATCATTCTTTCTGCAACATTTCAAAAGTCACCCCAATTTATTAGTTTATCCAATCTTTTCTTCATCTACTTTCCCTATCACCCCGACTCCAGCATTTTCTTTTTTTAGCTGTCTCTAACTTATTCACTGAATCTTGGGAAAGTTTTTGGTTGATTTCACATCTATTTTATTACCACAGAACCAGCATCAATCATTTCACTTTTCCGCTGTTTTGACTGCAGAATAGCCTCATGATGTATCACATGATGGGAGAAGTCTTCAGGCACTATGTTACCACTATAAAGTGTGCTTTCATGCATACCTTTCTGAGTGAGACCTCCCTGATGCAGCACATGCTGTAGCCTCTCCTTTCTTATTGCAGATTTTGGAGTGGCTAGTCCCTAGCTTCCAGTGCCTTTACTGGTGGATTACATAAAGGAAACTTCATGTTCCCTTGCTCATCAAATTCTCCAGGTGTGATCCAACATTGCTCTGAAAAGGGAAGATTCCAAATCAAAGGAGGCATTAGAAGACCTACAAATGGTACTTCATTAATGCAAGTCAGCTACACCTGGCATACAGTCACCAGGTGGAAGACTGCAGTGGTTAATGTATTGGATACCTGGGAAGAAGCATCAAGAGCAAATCGATTACAAACCTCACATTGTGAACAATATAACCCATATATTTGAGGAGTTGATTCATGCAATGCGAAGCTTAAACTTTATTGAAGACATCATGTGAGAATATGGGGGAATTCTGCTCTTCGTTCTGGTAATTATCATTCCCTAACCAAGCAGCATGTTTCATTCAGGAAGAAAAAGTGCTTCTGGCCCCATTTTGAGATGTGGTCAAGCACTGCTCTGCTCAGATTTGCATAATAATCTACATAAACTTAGCAACTAAGTTGCATTTTCAAAAGTTACTTAGGAAGAATCCTGAAAAACATTTGATTCTATAAAATTATTTTGGAAGTAAATAAGCTGTATAATTCCCTCTATGGATATGGACTCTGATCACACTTGAAAGAGAACTTTACACCAGTTTGGTTTAATAAGTGTTAATATTTTTTCACAGCACAGGGGCTTTCTGAAAGTTTAGGCCACTGTGAAGCATCAATAACATAGTAAGTGTAAAAACTAAATTACAGCATTTCCCTCTCTTACAAATGGTAATGACTGAAAGGTTGCCAAGAATTTCACTGTGATTCTTCTAAATTACACCTGCTGAGTAACTACCATTACAGTCAACCCACACACATACAGAGAGCACTTGTCTGGGTGATGAGAAGTGGACGGTCCACTCTGAGATAAAGGAAGCCTAATACACCACAACAGGCACTAGAACCATTTGCCCTCAGAGGCTCCATGGCTGCCGAATTTCAAGGCAACCTCTCTCAGCTTATATCAGGGTAGAAAGGAAAACTCACTCCAAGGAGAACCTGCAACCCACCAGCAGGCCCCACACCACCTCTTCCCAGACCTCAGCATGCCATGGCAGAACTACCCACAGCCTGCAAGCTGCTTTCCCTTGGCTCACCTTCCAAAAGCTCATCCAGGCTGGTGAGCTTCTTGCTGCCATCAATGGTGTAGATGGTGCGGACACCCTGGGGTAGGTTCACATTGTCCGACAGGGACCGGGTGAGCTCTGCAAGGAGGGCGTCGAAGGAGCGGAAGCGGTCGTTGGAGATGGCATACACCAAGCCCTTGAAGTACCTGTCCCCATTGCGGTAGAAGCGAGCTTTCCGGGCTTTCTTCTCTGAGCTGAGCGCCTGCAGAGTCCGCGTCCGGTAGAGGCTGCAGTGGGCACTGTGCGCCGGGCTAGGGATCAGCCCGTTGCCCCGCGGCCCCGAGCCGCCGCCGGAGCCGGTGCCGCTGCGGCGCGGCCCTGCGCGCTGCTGCCTCTTGTCCCGCTCTTCGAAGTGCTCCAGCTCGATGCTCCGGTTGCTCGCCATAGGGAGCTGCCCGACAACCCTCCCAGCTCCGCTGGGCCCCGGGCCGGTTATGGGCTGGTAAGCCTACCCCTACGCTCGCAAGGACTCCTCCGGTCTCCTAATTCGGCATCGCGCCCGGCCTCTCCCGCCGGGAGAGCTGCGGGTGACCGCAGCGCCCGACCTGCCTCGCAATCACAGCTCCAGCCGCCGTTAGCTCTGCCGTTACCCGCTGCTTCGCCCGCAGCCGTGCACAAAAGCATCCCTCACGTCTCCGCTCGCCGACCCCCAGCTATATGCAATGCCAGGGCGGGAGACTCGGGGCAGCACACAGACGTGCCTATGCCGGCTCGCACAATGCGGAGGACGCCGTGCGCGCAGGTTCCCCCGCGTCAGCTTCTTTTCTGCTGGCTCCGCTGGGGAGAAGCAGCGGGGAACGGAGCGCCTATTCCGCCAGCTCCCGGCCGAAGCGGCCGCACCAGGACCCCGGCACCGGTCAGCGCAGGGAGCGGCGCAACCTCCCGGTTGTCTGCGGAGAAGGGCGCCGGTAGCGCCCGCCTCGGTGGGACGGCAGCGGACCCCACAGTGGGAGCGGGCTGCGGCCCAGCCGCGGCGGTGGAGCGGGAGGCGGGCGCGGCTGCTGCCGGCCCCAGAGCCGGGCGGGAGAGAGGAGGAGCGGGGCGGTGCTACCGCGGCTCCAGGCGGGCTCGGTGGCGCCGCCGTCCCCAGCGTCCGCGCTGGTGACACGAGAGGCGAGCAGCGGGACTCGGAGGGAAAGGGGCTCTCTAGGGAATGGGAATGACCCTGGGGGTGCGGCTGTGCCGTCGGGGCAGCTGTGTCCCTCTTGCGGCGGCTCTGACGGGGCCGGTCCTTTGAACCCGCATTCCCTCCGGCGCAATAGTGGAGCCGCCTGCTAGAGCCCTCTCTAGCTTTTCATAACGTTTTCATAACGTTTTTTCTCCCCCACATACATCCCCCAGCACAGAACACCACTCGTCCGTGTCACTTCCCTTTTCCACTGGTGGAAGCTACAGAGCTTCCTATTCTGAGGAACCAAATAAACAGAGCTCTGGTTCCCACATCCTTAACCTCCTGAATATGCCTTAGCCATCGTTCCATGACCTTCCCAGGTAGCTTCTCAATGCTCACGAGATTACTCAGCTTCTTCACTTCTGGTAGAAATGGACGACATGTATTGAAATTGATGCAATTTCAAATTTTTTCAAACTTATTTGCAACTACTACAGAATATATCTTTTTTTTTACATAATGAGTACATAAACGTCAAAGACATTTACAGCTAGGTGCGTGTTTTCGCTTTTTTGTCACTTCTCTTGTTTTGAGAGATCCCAGTTGTGTTGTGTTATTACAAATGGTCACAGTTTCTGTGCTTTTGTCCTGGGCCCATAGGAACCTTCACCCATCCTTCTCCACACCCCTTGGTCTGATTGGCCGGAGGCTGCCTGCAGGTTGATCGTCTGTATTGCAAGTGTAACAGCTGCAGGTGGAACATCCCCATATGAAAAGTAAATTAGTAACTGAGAGGCACATACAGGAAAGATTTATGAAAGTCTTTTTCACGCCAGGGATGGAACTCTGTTCAGTAGCGATGTTTCAGCAAGTGTAGGAAATGTTTTCTGTCTATTTGTATATAGTGGGAAAGGAAAAAGATTTGACTAAGATTTATCTATGTTCAGCTTTGTGTTTCAGTGGTTTTTGAAAAGAGTTTGTCACATTTTCTGTGGAATTATTATTTTCACATTTTATATTTTGAAATACTAATAAAGTCAAGCACTATCTCACCATTATTACTGGGTTTGTCACAAAGTAGATCAAGCATCTACTATGTTCCTAAAGATGATAAGTGGAAAACATGAATGAATTTCACTCTATTAAAGTGCTAACTTTGGCAATGCCTGGAAACCTCCACAATCAAGAGGAAGTGGTAAGCAATGGAGCTCAATTAGTTTCTTTGCGGTAAAATCAACAAAAGGAACTGAATGAGGAGAGAGTTCTGTTACAGCTGGGGAATAAATATGCCTTTTAAGATTAGACATGTAGACCTTACCTAGAAAACAGAACATAGACATTACAGAACAGTAGAGAACAACTTTCTAGACTGGTTTTGATGTGTAGTTTCTAGTCCTTTTTATAGGCAGAATTACACAGGTGGAGTTCAAACTCACCTGTGTAACTGTGCTCCAGAGGGGATTGGTCTCAGCTGGGAGGTTGTATTTTTTCCAAATGCTATCATTCACATAGCATAGTCTAGTCTTTACAAAATAAGTCACATTACTTAGTTTAAATCTCAGCTGGAGGTTATTTGGGCTAAGCTTTTTCAATTTGCTTAGAGGCAGACTACACAACATCAAGGAAAGTTTCTTCCTTGAGCACACCTTTTACCTCCTTTCTGCCAACTCAATGGCACCTTTCTTAACTATGTGTACATGACTCATGCAGACTAATGTGTAATGTACATATGTGAATTTAATATACTATCTGTATCTATGACTAAATTTAGGTTGGAGAATTCAGTGTCAGGGTAGGCATTCTATTAATTTCAAGTTTTGTTGGTGGTAGGATAGGTCATGTACAGGACTTACTCTGACTTCTGAACTCTATAGCTAGACATGAGATGGGAGAAGGCAATTTTATATAATCCATAGAGTAAGGTAAATCTAAAAGAGAATTCTCACACCTTTGACCAGGAAAATTCTTTCTCCTCAAAGGAAATCCCAACTACAGATAGTTTTTGAAGTATATACAGCCACACTATTTTATAGAACATATAAACATGAAATTAAGTTCTGGTCTGTAAAACTAAACTACGTCTAATATGAAGGGGCTGTTTACAGAGAGGTTGCAATTAGACCTGCATGTGTAACTGCCAAGGAAATTCCTGATGACCCCTGAAACATGTTCCTGCAACTTGTGCTCTTCCATTTTGGTTCTCTTCAGATGTTGTTTGTATTTTTAATAAGCTCTGTAAGCTCCTGCTGGGAGTGGTTCACGGTGTTTCTATTTGTACGTATGCTTTGCTTTTGTTCTTGCCACCTTATTTCCCCTAGAGAGTTATCTGTAGTCAGAGATTTTTTTTAAAGACTTTAAAAAATGAGGAATAGAACCCCAGAACAACTCCACAAGCAGCTGAACTACATTTGATGACAGGAGAAAAATAATATGCTTAGTATGCAATTCTGTATGGAACTGGGTTACGCAATTCCATTATCTTCTTCCCACTTTATCTTTACAAATAGGGTTGATAAATTAGCAGTTCAGTTAACAGCAAGCAATGCTACATGTATAAATGATACTTGGTTTATTAACCTAAATCTCCTGACACCATAAAAATGTGTTTATCATTAATTCTTTGAATATTTGATTCTATAAATGTACATTTCCTACTTTAAAAGAGCTTCCAGTTTTCATGTTCTTCTAACTAACCAGTTCCGCTTCTGTAATTGATTTTTTTTTAAATTTCTGCCTTATTGTGGTTGACATAAATTCCTAAATCTTTAACAAATTCTTTAAATCACTTACTACATCTAGAAGGCCTCCTTTGTGGTTTTGTGTTTTTGTTTTGTTATGGTCCACTGGTTCATTGAGTTTTGTTTTTTGTAACAAGCAACCCATCTAAGAAAATTCTACAAGGAAACCAGGAAAACTTTACCATCAGACACAATGTCTTTTCTCCTACTGCTACCTGAACTCCTTACCTTCCTGATTGGAATCAGTGGAATTTAAATTACTTAGTGCTTTTAATCGGTTAATAGGTAAAATCCAGTTCAAGTTCAGAGTTTACTGTGGATAGTTTTAGAAGAACTTATATGTATCTGACCTTTGCATTTAGCTCATTGATTTCACCTTGAAAATCATAACATGTAATCTTGCTAAAGAAGCAAAAAAAAACACTATAAACTTGGAGTCTGTTTGATCAAGGTGAAATATTCTTCATCCCTATGAGATGCTGTACCCTACTTCATAGATGCATAAAATGGGAAATGAAGTTTAAACAACCTGCCCATGTAGCAGAGAAGTCAGACTGGGATCAGCAATTTTTTGCTTCTAGTATTATTTTCATCTACTCAACAGTTTATCCATGAATCCCATGTAGAAAATAATATTGCTTTTAAAATTGCTGATGTCAATATAGACAATTATACAGAAATAAAACATGTAAAAAAAACGTTATCAGCACAGGTGGCATAATAGATGCTTTAGCCCACACGCATGTTCTTGTCACATTACCACCTGTTGATTAGTGGGAATGTGAGTCTAAGGCTCATTGATTATTAAATTCTCTTAGTGCATGTTAATGTATCATAGAGAAATGTCAGAATCTAGTATCTGTGATAAGCCATTGTAAATGTGTATTCAAAAGACCTCAGAGTTATTCACCTATTTTAATAGACCAGATGAAAATGCCATACAGGGGCTACTTGTTAAACAGCTTCGTACACTTCCCAAAAGATTCCATTATCCTTTAATTTATCTTTAAGAATATTATTTCTGAAAGTAGTAAAGATGTATGAATAAAAGCCCTATAAAACCAATATTGAACCTGAAACACAAAAATATAGAGCTGGAAGGATCCTCGCAGTATGTTCTATTTCAATTTGCTGTACCAACAAAGACTCAAATGTACCAAAGCCATTCCTAGTGAGGTTCTAAATTTAAAGCTTTTTCATGGGTGAGATTTCATATCAGCCAGTGGTTTGCCCAAAGGAATGTGCTGTTTTTTTTTTTATACCCAGTTATATTTTCTTCCAGATTAGCATCTTCCTGCAGAAATTCTCTAGCAATTTGCCCCATTTTTCTGATGTCCCATTTTCCCTGTGTCCCGTTTTCCCTTATGTGGGAGTGAATGAGCGAAGTGGGATGCCACCTCTATGCAGTGCATCATGAATGAAGTTGTAAAATATTCTCAAAAGAAATAACTACTTCACATAAACATAGTTTTTGTGATATAGCGAACATATTGGAGGAATCAGGATACCCTCCCAATAGGTTCCCTCTGAAGCAAACTCCACAAGATCACAGTCTTTTTGCACTCCAGTAAAACTCAGTTCCTAGTTATCGGAGACTCCTCAATGACGGGACATCATGATCTGCATCCATTCAAATTTGAACAGATTGCCACATTAAATAAATTGAGTATGTGTGTTTACGATATAAATAAATGCTTAACTCTGAATTTCTTATACTGGAGGGATATAGAAAGGTCTTCATGTTCCCTTTCTCATCAAAATTTCCAGGTGTGATTCAGCATTGCTTTGAAAGGGCAAGTTTCCAAATAAAATCTTAAAGGACAAACAGCTGAAAGCCTATATAGGAGGAGGCATTAGAAGACCTATGCATAGTACTTCTTCATTAATTAATCTACACTGCAAGATATTTGTGAATTTTAGTTTTGCCAGCTGTTTAAGAGAGCTACATTAATTTGTATGACTCAATTAGGATTTGCATATGGCAAACCAAGAAGGTGTATGAGAGGAATTCTGAGTATACCATGCCACTGGACATAGATAAACGTAGTAATAATTTATTACCCTTGTAGAAATGTACAGCATTTGTCTGTTATCAGATTATATGTTCTGTAACATCTGAGAATTTTAATTTTTACTGGTAAATTATCGTATTGTATTTACGAATCTAACAACTCAGCTTCTGTAATTCAAAAAAGTATTAAAGACATTTTGCATATAGTCTTGCATCAACAAGAGTGCTTGGTGTGTTTAATGTGAATCAACTACATGTTATATATTCTATTTTATATATATGTATTATAGAACCTCAGTATTATTTTAGCTGTAAACCCCCCCAAAATGGATAATTTGAAGAGGAAAAAGTCACGTCTTACAGGCAAAAAAATGCCTCTTTTACTTATCTATTTTTAGCTTAGAACAGTCATTTGGGCTCTTAAAGTGTATCTATTACCTTTTTGCTGTTAACCCTATCATTATTTTTGTATAATCATTAATAAATTTTATTTCATCTGTTGCTGTTTCAATACAAGACATCAAAATTCTGTAATTTCAGTAGAAATGGCAATCTGGTTAGTTTCTATTAGTCTGGTAGAACAACACGTGATCCAGGATTAAATGGATCATTTAATCTGTTGTTTTACGTTAAAGTACAGTTAGTCACACAGTCTTAAAAATAGGAAAAATGTAAGATCTTGAGAAAAGACCCTGAAGAATTATGTTATTTTAGAATTTAAATAAAGTCTTTCAAAGATCAGTGACAACAGTTATTTGTCATAGCAATTTACCACTCTACTTAAAAATGAAAAATTAATTGTACTTTATGAGATAGCTATTTCCGCAGAGAGGTCTAAAGTTCACTGATGAACGACATTGATGAAATATATGGAAACTGGAGATGAAAATAAGAATGAAACAGTATGTATTTTGAAACAACCACTCACAGATTTTTTTTTAATGTAATTTTATAATACAGTAATTACTGAAACAAACCGAGCTACACAAAATTCTCTCACTACACTGTTGTTCCTAGATGTTTTTTTCCCACTACCTGGGGTTACTGCCCTTGTTTGTGCTGGTACAAATATCTGTGCAGATTTGATCTGGGGAATGATTTTGATTGAATATTAATCCTCAACTCCAGAAATGGGATAGGACAAGGAGGTAGGATAGCATATTTAGCTAGTAGTAGTACTGCTTTACAGTAATACCTTGTAGACTAGAGAAATAAAATGAAGTGGAGATGTAAATGTGTGAAGTCATGTATTTAGGGATTAATTTCTACTCCATGGTGGAGATGCGCCACTTGGAAACACAGAAGGGAAAAGAGGACAATGAACTATTGATCAGTTATCTCTAACCTGCAGGGAAGACAAATGTAGCCTTTCATCATCTTTTTTATGTGAACACTATCAGATGCAATATATACTGAGGAAAAAAAATGGTGCAGGAAGCCTCTTTCTGAATGAGCAATAACTGAATGGACCCTATATTCTTATATAGAATAATTAAATTTTAATTCTTTCCAAAGAGGAAGCAAGCTGTTATTACTGATATGTGTTGTTTGTCTAGGCTTGAGTTTTGAGTGCATATCTTGACTTGGAAACCTGTGTATGGGCCTTACTCTTGTTGCTACTTGGTTGTAGAAGTCCTAGGTCATAGTGCTATTCCCCAGTAATAGCCTTTGTAAAGTGTCAGAGCATTTTCTTTTTCTGTATTGTACTGTACCAATACAGTGACAGACATAATTAAGAAGGGTTGCAGAAGTTACTGATGGGAATTTTATAGCATTAACTAAGGGTCTGTCACCTAGCTAGCTACTGAGAAGAACAAGTTGTATCCCTTTAGAGTGGTTTCACCCTTTTTATGAAATATTTGCTCTGTGCGCATCACTGAAGACTGGTTTTAGCTTAGAGACATCATAAATTCTGTCAAAGAATTCTAGCATCCAAAGATAAAGTGTGGTTTTGGAGCTGAGGGACCAAACCCAGTCCTGGCTTTCTAGGTTTGGATGACTGCTCTAGTAATTATGGTGTGAATATTGTATGTGTATTACCAGATTTACTGGAAATGGTATGGTGGTATTTTGTTCCTAATAACAAGTAAAAGTTTTAGTTAGGTTTAGAAACATTATTCTGTCTGTTCGCAGGCACAATACAAAATCAAGTAAAGGAACAGGGTTAGCTCCTGTACAGAAGAGAAAGCAGTCATTTGGCTTTCATTTGATAAGAATCTTGCTTTAATCTTTAAAAGGAAATCAGATACAGTTTTGTGAAATATTCCTTTAATCTTCACATGCTTTTTCTGTAGCAGTCATAATTTTGTTTGCATGTTTTAGTACTCTTTGTAGCTTTGACAAGAAATCTATACATTTGACTGCTTGGTGCCAGCAAAACCATTTACATTAGTAGCAGAATTATGTCTCTTTACTACTGCAGACAGCATAGTGGAAGCTTGTGCTGGGACTTTGCCAAATTGAACTTTTGGCCTTAATAAAATAATAAAGTGCTGCTTTGGGGCTTAATTATTGACAGTGATGTGAATATCACATTTCTTCCCTACAGATTACTTAGATTAAGACTACTGCTACCTTATGACATTTTATTTTGCCATTTCCTTTAGGATCACTCATCCTGACAGGTCTGGGAGGAGGAAAAGAATCTCTTTTATTAGTAAATAAGCAAATCATAAGAAGTAAGTGGAGGAAATCTGGTGAGTTTCTCAGGTCCTGGTAGCGTGTATAGGCTAGAAAGTGAACAATTTGACTGGGTTTGCAGCGTGTTTCTTCCACAATGGTCTGTGCTGCTTTGTAGGGAGCTGGAGAGAATATAGAATTAAAGTATTTGCATATTGTTAAGTGCAGGCAACTATTATTCTTGAGAAGACAAAACATTAAGCTAAATAATTTCCAGGTCAGTTGTGACTGTTAGGAATAATGCTCAGTTATACTTCCAGCTGAGTGACATAGGAGATCATGAGAAGCTAGCTGCTGAGGAAAGAACAAGTATGGCTATAGGCACAAAGTAACCTTGGGCTGTTCCAGAGTTTTCAATGTATTTGCTGAGGCCTGATTTTGAAACAAAAGTAATTCTGATTATTTTTCTTCCTTGTAGAAAAGCCAGATGCTCAAGTTTAATTCTGAGTCAAGCGTTCTCAGAGAACTTGAGGAGTCTGAATCCTGTTTTCATTATGAACTTCCTTGTATCTCAGAGATGGGAGATTTTAAAGCAATGTGACCCTTTGGTTCTGTAGAAGCAAGGAGGAAACTGTGCCTGAGGTACTCAGTATTTCTTTTCATAAGGACAGTGTGCTAGGTGCCACATGTACACTGAAAGGACTTAGTCCTAAACTCAGAGATTACAGTCCAAAGTTCTTGTCTTGAGAGGGTGTGCATGCAAATGGTAATTCATTCACTGTCCCAACCGTCTGCAGAACAGGAACCAAAATACAACTGACAAACACAAGAGTTGCACTAAAATGTCCTGCGGGCAAAATATTCACTGATGCTCTTTTATTTTTTTTTTGGTTATGTACACACAGGTGTTCAATGTCTCCTCTTTGCCTTGGTGATGTTGTACAAGGTAGTGGTGAATTTTAAAGGTGAGAAAAATCTATGCAGAACAACTTGCTAGGAACTTCTACCCTATTCTATTGGAGAGCTCTTAGGAAATGTGGTAGCTGTCACAGGTTTTTGTAAAAGCCTGAAAGTTTTATGTCTGTCTACATATATTGTATATATATTTGTATATATATGTGTATATATGTATGCATATATATGTGTCTATATATGTGTATTTATATATAAAATACTGGTTTAGTGTGTGTACTACTTTATAGAACAGAAAACTGTTAATACCTGGAACCTGGTAGTTAGCCAGAGCAGATAACAGGGAATTAGGCTATTAATCTGCTTAACAAGGGCATATACTAAAGTAGTTTAAATTGTGCTAGTTTGTAATTCTATTCTTATATAAGAGGAATTCAAATTTAGCAAGACATGCAGGGGTAAAAAAGACTATAAGCATACTAGTTCATTCAAAGTCCAAATACAAGTGAAATAACTGTCCGATTTCAGTGTTTCATATAGTAATATGCTATGGTCCAATGTAAGATGAGTTTATACTAGCTGAGATGGTATATACTTGACTGGTGTGGAAATGTAAATATTTCCATCTGGTTTTCTTTTCTGATATCTGATCATTACCAGTAAATCAGTCACGAGTCTTCTGTTCCCATACTATGAAAATACTTTTAGTTTAAAATTTTTTTCTCTTTTTCCAATTGGACATTTGTGTTTCCCACTGACATTTTTGTTTTGTGTTGTAAGAAAGCAACTGTACTTTGAATGTGGTAGAACTTTTGCCACTCTGCTGTTCATTTACTGTAGAGTAGGAAATTCTCAGAGACTTAGTAACCTCTGAAACTGTCAGTCAATAGTGTCTGTCCTTGAACATCTATTGCCAGAAAACGCTGTGGATTAAAGAGGGAGAATAGAGGACTAATATTTATTTTGTAAAGTGTTTCTTTACAAACATCAGGTGGCATCAGCTTTGTATTAGATTGAATATAGGTGGGTAGGCAATGAAAGAGAAGCAGAGTAGTGATAGTTTCACAAAAGCAGAAATATTCCCTATGTCTTGATCTTTTGACTAAAACAGCGATAGTTCCTTGTTTTTCAGGTAAAACATGATTTAATTTGGACAGTGAAAATCTGTGCAGCTAAATGAAAATATAACTGTAGACCATGTGTGAAAGTTTCATCTTGTTAGCATGAGCAACAGCAAGGTGAATGAAAACGAAGGTTGTGTGAGGAGTTTATGCTATAGCTGGCAGCATATGCTGTTTTGTATTCACAACTATTGTTCACTGCAATAGCCATAGCAAACTAGTACACACATTGTAACACATGCACAATCATGCCGTTGTTGTGCTGCGTGTGAATACACAGAATGCTATTTGAACATTATCATTTGTGACCAGTGTGAATTAAGCTGTTCAATGTGGGTCTTAGATAGTTAGCCAGCTGGCTACAGGGAATAAACCCACCAATTTATCAGCCTTTACATTACTCATTGCATCAGAGGTGAAGCCTATAATTACTAGTATTTTTTTAGGAGATTTGAAGGCCAGTGCATTCACAGAAGAATCAACCCCAAATAGCCTTCTCCAATCTGGCTGTCAGTTGTTAGCCTGTGAAATTCATTATTACAGCGTGTTAAATACTGCTCAGCCATTTGCTGAATGGCGAGGGTTTTGTCTGTATATGAGTAAAATACCATCTTCTGACAGCTATATATGTAGTCAGGGAAAGACAGGTTGTATTGAAAATCGGTTTGGTCAGGTTGTTCTGACTGATGGCAGCACTGCCATCTTGTGGATAATGTGAGGATGTGGAGAATTTTTGCTTATTTATTTTAGAAATGTAACTTTTATATTTGTGTAGGCTAATATTTGCAGAAAGAAAATTTTGCTGGTGTTATAAGCAAGGAACAAATATGAAAACATAATTTCCAAATGCACGTTGGTTCTTCAGCTGATCATGTTTGTATCCTATTACACACTTTAGTTTCTTCCTATTTTGTTGCTTTTGTTAAAGAATGCAGTTGCTACCCAAAGCATTTAACAGTAGCGAAAATGAAAATTCAAATCTAATATTCTGGGGTACAATTCTTTGCCTATTAGGGAAAAAAAAAGAACACAAACAAATAAAACAAGCAAACAAAAAAACAAACAGAAAAAAAAACCCAGAAAAAAAACCCAACCAAACCCCAAAAAACAACAGAACAAAACCCCCTGCTCTGTTGTCTTAAAGGTTCTTGTAGAACAGATTGCTTGACTGTTGTATCTTTGTATCTCTATCACTGAGGAGTACTGTGTGACCTATTGCTGTCATGCTTGTCTTCAGTTCTGTTGTGGATTAGGCTGGTTCACAATAAATTATTGCACATTTCTTAAATATAACCTAGGATGGGTTGCGAGATGCACAACTGTAGAAATTTCTAGCTCACATTTGATCTAGCTAGCCTTATCTCAGACTGTGTGCTGTTATGTACTGAAAATAGGGGTTTTGTTGTGCATGTCTCTGGTAGAAAAAAAAAGCATAGGGAAAGGCTATTTGGGAATGCGTGCGTCAACATAACTCACTGAATTTGGTTAATCTAGACCTATTTCTTTGTGCAACTCAGAAAAATAACATTTGGAAGATGTCAGGTGACTTTTTATTGTCTTATTGCTATTGCACAAGCATGCTGGCTCTTCCTGAGAGTAATAAGCTGTAAGAAGTGCTCTTAAACATATCATAACTCTTTGGTTTGGGTTGGAAAGGATCTTTAAAGATTACCTAGTTCAAGCCCCATTGCAATGAGCAGGGACATCATGAATGAGATCAGACATATGTAAATATATATACAATGATATATGCCCAAAGTTAACCTCTGGAGCAGGACAAACAGGAAGGAGTAAGAAAGGGCAACTTATCTTCCCTTTAGAAAAGGGACTTATTATAGCAATACTGTGTGGTGAAACTTGCAGGGCTAGAACTCATATCTCCTTTTTCCTAGACCCCAAACTGTCTTCACAGTTTTGCATATTGTGAACTATTTACAATGTGACCAGACCAAGAGGAAAACAAAACAAGTGAGTTGGTCCTTATTTAGAAAGCATAACACACACAGCAAGTTAAGTGAACAACTGAATGGAAATAGCAGTTAAGCATTGCTAAGAACAAAAAAAACCCCAAATAACAACCTACAAAAACAAACCAACCAACTGAACAAATGAAAAAAACCCAAACCCCACACCCAAAACAAGCCACCAAACCTTTCTCTGAATGCTGATGCTGACAAACATTCAGCCTCTCTTTTGCAGGCTTCTTGGGTTTGTTTTTTTTCCCTCTGATGGAAAGCAGAGGGCAAATAAGTATTAAAACAACCCCAAAAGCACAAAGGATGTTAATAGTTTCTTTTGAATGGGGCCCTAGAGGCAGTGGCACAAGGTAGCTGTTTCTGCAAAGGAGCCAGAGATAGGTTGCAGGAGAAACAGCCCTGTTTCCTGTTCTCAAAGGAAACAGAGCTTGTGTGTGTGTTTTAAAAACAAACAAAAGGCTCTGGCAGGTTCTGTCAGTTTTACCTCTGGTGCTTTAAGCTGCTACTTCACCATCTGTCTGTTTCTGAAGAAGCTTACTTTTCCTGTCAGCTCTTCAGCTCCCTCTGTTTCCTACCTAAGCTACTAGCTGTGGTATTGTGTTTGCTGGTGAATTAATCAGCCACAGCAGATTCTGAACTGTGGTGTTTGAGTGGTTTTACAGATTTGCTTCTCTTGATTGTTGCAGAGCAGTAGCTTTTCAGAGAAGAGAAGACTGTAGGTGACAGTAAGTATTTAATCAAGAGCTCCCAAGTTCAAAAGGTTGTAATTTTAAAGACATCATGACCCATAATTGATTTTTGGCTGTAAATGGAGAAGTATTGCACACATACCAAACTTCTTTTTCATCTCATAAAAAAAGAAAAAAGAAAAAAAAAGTTGTAGTTGCAAAGATTTAAGAATCTTTTTCAACTGTTGCAGAGAAAGCAGCAACAAAACAAGAATGTTGATGTTAGAGCATGGTCAGCAAAACCCCTGGCATTAGGCAAATCAGAAGACTGTACTGTCCTTACCAAAAGGCAAATGAGATGATTGTGAAAACACGGCTGCATCAACAAAAATCGGAAGACTTACAAGGCAAATGGTCAGAGATGTTTTGTTTAAGAAAAAAAAAGTAATAATTTTACAGTGCGGCAGTAAAAGCCACTTACTCAGAGCAACGCGATATCAAGAAGGTGCTGGTATCAGCCACTCTGTGTACTGATTTTCAATGTATTAGTTGAATTCAAAGTAATTTTATTTTTGTATTTTTGTAATGCTGCTGGTTGCCTAACAAGGTATTTGGCTGTCTTTTTCAGCTCCTTCAGTCAAGCTACCTACTATGACGTCATCTGCCTCTTTGCTGTAAAATATATCTCTTTTGTTCTGCTTCTCAGCTAATACTTTCTAAGCTTTTAAATTGTTTTCTCAGAGGAGAAAAAACAATCAGCTTTATGACAGAATGCTGAATATGGACATCTGTACAAAACTACAGCACAAGAGTTATCTTCCCCTCTAAATGCTAGTGGAGAAATTTGGAATTCTTTTATGAAATTCATTTTTTAAAACCGGATTTGTGATCTTTATTGCTGAACATATCTTGTTTATTACAAATAAGATACCCTTATTTACAATTAGTGAAGTCAAGGAGTGCTTTCTTCTAATTGAGAACAGCTGGGTGTTCTGTGCTGTAGGGGATGATGATATGCTATGTCCTAGCACTTAGTTTAAAATTGGTAATGATATTCAATTGTCATTCCACAGACACCATAATGCTCAGATGCTAAGGAGCAGATTTTGCTATTTAAAATTCTGTGTCCTAGTAGGTTCCTGATTAAGCAGTGACTTTGTGCAGAGCCTAGCAATATGTTGTATCTGGGGTTCGAAGTCTGCATAGTGATTTGTATGTTCAGACTGGGAAGATGAAAGATTCAAAGCAAATTAGAATCATAGAATACTACTAGATTGGAAGAGATGTCTGGAGGTCATTTTGTCTGACCTCCCATTGAAAGCAGGACCAGCTTCAAAGTTAGATCCAACTTTGTCAAGATCATGCAGCAGAGAATTACACAGCCAGAATTAGAATTCCAATATTCCTTTGATGTAAAGCTGGCGAACAAGTCACCAGAATCTGTTTCACATACTCCATCTGTGAAGCAGAGATAATTCTTGCATAAATACCTGTAAAGTATTTTGATCTCTCTGGGTAAAATAAAAGCTGTAGACAGGAGTGGTTCACTTTTAGTACTAGGGTAAAATGATCTTTTTCTATTTTTTTCCATCCTGTTCTTGAAGATGTGGAGGGAGTAAAAAAGAAGTCTTAAATTTCCTGTCAGTATCAATGAGGATTACAAGTACCACTAATATCCTTTTCATTGAGTGAATAGGTCAGATTCACTTTTTCTAGCATTTTGCTAGTCAGAGGTTGAATTGCTATTTTTGTTGTTTAGCCACTTAGGGAGATGTTGTGTTTGACTGCAAAAGTGCTGAAAGCTTCATGAAACTATTCACATCAGAGAGAGCAGAAATACGATCTCATGACATTAATTATGCAAGCTGAAACAAAAAGGTTATATTCTAACTGTGCTGATTTTAGACTTCTCTCTGGACAGTGATGAATAAATAAGGATATTTGAATAGTGCATGTAGTGACAATGGTTGAATGGGCAGCTAAACCTAAACAAGAATCCCCATGCCAAAAGCAGAGTTGTGTGTGTTGACTTGGCAGAAGGTTACTGTTTTCTGGGATTCTATAGTACTTCTAACACAAAGGTTAAGTCTTCTATATGTAGCAATTGATTCTCAAAACACTATCTGAAAGTCCTTCTTGTTTTACTAAGCCCTCAGATCTGTTGCAAATGTGAGGAAATTCACAGAATGCTATTTGACGAAGATCATAATGTCAAAGACAGGAATAAAAGTATTATTATACCCTCTACTTTGTTGTAACTCACATTTCACCCCTCTAGAGCAGATTGGCAGAGTAAGGACAGGGCAACCATATCAACAGGCCGAGAATACGGGGTCTACGCATGAAACACAGGGATCATGGCAGGTATGAGGGATTTTGAATAGCAGAGTCAGGGCCAGGAGGATTGATGATGGAAGACCTGTAATATCTGCTCCTCACCTCTTTAGTTTTCTCAGCAACAATTTTGCCATGATTTGGCCATGACAAATCAGACTTCTGAAAGATAATTTTTTTTTGTCAGGATTTTTCAGTTTCTTCCTCCTGCCTCTAAACTATTTATCTTCTGCCTTGCTGCTTTGTTGTTTCTGATATGTGCAGTATTTCCTAATACATATTTTCTTCTGGTAATCTTAATTGTTATGCTGTTTTACTTCTCTGCCAACTCAGTAATGGCAAGACATGCAGAATACATCACGTTTGTCAGGAATAAGTCAGGTTTATGCTTCCTATAATTGGGAAAGTATTTAAGTGTATATATAATGCTTGCATTTTCTGATACACCACCTCAACTCAATTAACATAGGTTTAAACATTATTCTTTATTTGCTTTCCACCAGTTGACTTTAAAAAGGTGAAACCATTCAGGCAAATCCCTGATGGATATGGCCATTAGTTTTCCTAGCTTAGATTTTTGTTTTCTGGTGACTTAACACAGTGCTATCATGCATATGTGAATTGAAATTCAAAAGGAGTCTATTAAATAATTTTAAAAATACATATCCAACTGCCTCCCTTCCTACCTCTTTTAAAGTATGTTTAAAATGATGTTTAGGTATAATTTATAACCTAGGATGTTTCCAAATCACAGCTTGCTAACTTCCTGCACAGAAAAAGTTTAGTTCCATTATTTGGCCAGTAACTGAAGCTGAATTTACTTACCAAATAAACACAAGCAATTTTTTGTGTTTGTTGAAATGTATCATTTTTACCCTTCTTTTCTCCTACAGCTTGGTATCTCTCAATGCATTCATGTCTTGAAAAAATGATACCTCTCTCCTGAGTTCAGAAGTTCTTGGGTATATATGGTCATGTTTAAAAGTCCTCTTATACCTACAGTCAATATATTGCTTTACATCTCTCTACCACTCGATGACTTGCTAGTTCTGTTCTCAACTTGCCTCACAGAAAATACAAAGTTTTTATATTTATATTTTTTCAACCTGCCTCACAGTTTGTGTAAAAATGTGCAATATTTCAGCCATTTGATGTGTCTCATTATTTTCAGCAGGCCCCTGATTTATTAGAAGTCCCTCATTGTCTCTAATTTTGTTCATTACTTGTTATAACCCATCCAATTTTTTCTAGACTGATTTGACTGCACTAACTCATTCTGCATCTTGGCTGCCCTTCTCTTTGCTGCAGTAACACGCTTTACATTTGTATTCTGTTGCTTACATTACTCAATTTTCTTTTAGTCTTAGATTCACAATTAGTCCCCGATTGCTTCCTATTCCTTCTATTCTTTTACAGAAATTTTTCTATGGAGCTGATAATATCATAGCTTGCAAAGGAGTGTTCACGAAACATTCCAATTAATTTTTGTCAGTTTTTGACAACTCAGTGGGAGTCAGTAATTCCAAATGGCTAGCACTCTGAGTAGAGGTTACTCTAAGCAGTCTGAATGGAGGTTACTAATGTCAGTTTTGTGTTTAAAACTCCAATGCAATAGAAAGATACTAGTAATTGACTGTCTAGCAGTCTATTGATCATGAATATGTGTTGGTTTTTTCCTTGAAATTCATTCCAGTGTATTTGCAATTTGTAATAACACCTTGCTGCTTTTTGTATCAGGTGTCAAATTAGGTGAGCTTTACACTGCCTGATACTGAATAGGTTTAATATTGTATGCTCATGAAATGTAGAGGGTGTTGACAGAGCAGATAGACAGCTACTGTACTGCAAGTGCTCACCCCAGGGGAGGACAAAAGGTCAAGAATCTACTGCAATCCTTTCACATGTTTCATAATTTAGGAGAGCTGTTTACACACCACCTGTGGTTTAATAGGAGCTCTTCAGACCAAGACTCACTGCCTATGGGAAGAATTATTTTACTTCTGGATGAACTCTCTGTGCTGTGCTAACTATTGGATCTGGGAACAACTTGTCCCCAGCTGATCCTAAAACATAACAAGAGTTGTGGATCGACTTCTACTGAATTAACAGAGCAACTGTATACTGTTAGACACCTAACATCAGGCCTTTATGAACTGAACTTGTTGAATCTGTCTTTGGTATTCTATACTCAGTTTCTTCCATATTTTCCTTTCTTCTTCATATTTCTCTCCTTCATCTCTTTCACCTTCATTTTTCTTATCTGTTTGGTACAGGCAGTAGTGCTATGGTCAGGCAAGCAGGGATTATAAATTTCTTTAGCTGCAGAAAAGTATAGTGACTGACTGGAAGAAGAACTCAGTCTGCTTATGCTGTTCAAGGTAGTCTTCAAACTGAGCAGATCAGATGTTAGTGTTGCATCAAATAGTACTAAGGTAAGACAAGTCAGGAATGCGCGATGATAGGAGAGGTGTGATCATTATTAAATAATACAATTTTAAATTTGTCCTATCAGTGCTGTGAACAAGGTTATGAAAAACTTGGTGGGGAGTGACTAAACCACTGCAAAACTGCAGGGTGAGGGACTATCCCAAGGATATGCACCAAGAATTTAGGAAAACTCTAAGAAATCTGGTGTGCTTGGGGCAGTGCATTAGAGAATGATCTAGTGATGAATGCTGCAATAACAGGGAACACAATATCTTCCTGAAGGTCTGTTGCATAGCAATGATGTTTGCCCTGGCTAGGCACTTGGATTACATTGTGAACCACTCTGCTAGATATCTTTTGACATCTGTCTTCCTTTTTGCTTTCTGAGAGGATTGTGCTCACTGGAAAAGGTCTTGGATTTAGAGTTTAGGAAATGCTGTAACAACAAATAGCAAACTGAAAGGATTGACACGTTGCTTTTTTCTTCCAAATGAATTGTTTGCATCTTTAAGCAGTGAAAGAAATTCTATACAAATTAGCAAAATAGAAGAAAAAAATTGTCTCTTTAGATTCTAGCCAAATAAACATGTTTAAGCCTAAGCTTTTTTTTATTTATTTTCACAAAACTTCCAATTAAATGGGACACTGTCAGCACCAATTTGTTATTTCAAAGGAATGCTGTTCAGCATCTCTGCCCTGCAAAAAAGTCACCTTTTCTTTTTTGTGTGTCTGAAACTTTGCAGGCAAGAGGAGATAGTTGTAGGTAGATGTCCCAGGAAAGGGGATTTGGTTGAGTGTTACCTGCTGGAGGTTCACAAATCTGCACTGCATCTGTTGACTGTTACCAGAGGTTAAAGGAATGTGAGGGATGAGACTATGAGCGACTTTACCTTTGGGGGTCCTTTCTAAGCAGATTCAATTTATGTTCCTAATGTTTTCACAGAGATAACTAAAAAATGACTTAATTCTACAAGAGCTTGTGTTGCTGTCTTACATCACTGTGTGTTGGTGGGTGGGAAGATGGGAAGATGTGGCTGGAGTATAGGGTAGATTAGGCTCATTTAACTGTGGGCATTCAATTCAGGGGGATGCCTACAAAATCCTACACTTTTAAGTCAGGCAGCAAAAAGTGTGATTATTCTGATTTGTGGACTCCTCTGTGATGAATTGTCTTCCTTGTCATCCATGAATCGTAAAAAAATATTGAATCTTCACCCTATACAAAAAGCTAATAGATTTGAATGAACATCAACAGTTACTCTAGTTTGCACACCATTTATAAGAAGAGACTTTCTATTGTTGTTGTATATAACTAAGATATAATTTTCTATAATACTTTATGCAATTAGTCATTAAAATCCCTTCAGGAAATGTCTTTTTATTATAATATTCTACAAATAGGCTGGCTTAATAAAACTGTTCTTTGAATCTGTGTGAACAATTTTATCATTTAAAGTGTGTTCATGCAGTTTTTAGACTTTCAGTCAAACTAGTTTAATTTAATCCAGTTGCTAATTTACATATTCTGTAAATTATTCTTCTTCCCTGGATATCTTTTCTCTGCAAGTGGAAGAGAATACATCAGCTTAGATAAGCTTCTAAAATTGGCTTCAAGTGCTGTACTGTTCTGTGTGAAAAGATAGGCTTCTTTTATACCATAATTTTACTGAATCTTCAGACATGTTTAAATGTAGTTGCAGCACACAACATGCATCACAGTATTGGTGTTCAGCTACTTGAAAACCAAAGAAGGCAGTTTGTAAATAAGATGCTGACAGTAAGGAAGGAAGTGGCTTTCTTAGACTGTTGGAAGGAAAACTTTCCATCTATCTGATCTAGTACAATTTTCCTTTCTTCAGAATACTGTTAAATTTTGGGCTGTTACTGGTCTCATGTTGTGTTGCATTGATCATTGGAGAACTAGGTTTGGGAGGAAGCCTGCAGAGAGGAAAGCTGGGAACACTTTATAAACAAACTGTGTGTGTCAGACTGTTAGAAGAAGAGAAATGTATGGTTTAGTTACATAAGGAGGTAAAACATACATAAGAATTCAATAAGTTATGTGGATATCACCTTCATTTATTTATAACAAATGCCAAATTTATCATTTCATTAGGATACACAGCTGCTTATCTCTTTAAAAAACAAAACAAACCAGCAAAAACAAGAAGCCCAACACAAACAAAACCCCCTTCCAACAACAACAAAAACCAAACCCACATTGTAGGTTGTGTTTAAGAACACATACATACAGTTTTACTTCTGGCACAGTTCTATTGTGCTAAGACCTAAGTCTGCCATAACACAATGTCAACAGTGAAACTTCAATGGGAAGCACTTTTTGTACCAATTTTCTCTTTGTACTAATTTCTTTTTTTTAATTAGAGTAGTGAAGATTACTGAAAGGAGGTGGCATTTCAAGTGTACAAAATAGAGCACTTGATGCCTAAACATCGTGAAAAGTTGTAACACTGAAAATTTTCTATTCTTCTCCCTTAGATTTTCCTAACAAAACCTAAGAACTAAAATCAGAAGGTACCTGCACTTTACAGCTGATCAGACTTGTAGTTTCTAATATCATTGCTGAGTTATTTTCATGCAAATTCCCCCACAGATGGATGTTGATCACTGTTTATGTGATGTTTATCATTGCAAATGTTGGTTTTGATGTTCACCACCATCCTTTACTTGAGGTCAAATTTGAATGAACATCAAAATGTTGATGTTTTTGTTTGTAATGCACCTGCTGTGTGAAGGATAGAAACTTTAGTCAGCTGGCCATCTTCATGTAGGAATTAAGCAAAACAAAAAATAACAACAAATGTTTTTTTTATGTGAAATTATTCCTATTGTTGTATCTAAGAATGCCTTAGAGGATGGAAAACAAAGATTACTGTGACATTTTGAAAAAGGTGATGTAAGTGGGAAATACAGATGAGAGTGAGTGAACACTTAGAGGCTGTTATTTAGGTAGTGCTAAACCATTATTTGTATTATATAAACTCTCACTTGGAAATGCCTCTGTACCAGAGAAGGTGGCAAACGACTTACCAGTTTTTAAAAGGACTTAGCAGAAGATGTGGAAAATTCCTACTTGGTGAGTCTGAAGTGTCTACAGGGCAGTGAAGCCATAGATAAACATAAGGTATTCACGAAGAGCTAGTGTAGCTTCTGCGTGGGATATTTATGTCTCACAACTTTACTGCAGTTCCCTGAAGGAATCACTGTTGTGCCTTTGACAAAGCTGATCTAATTGAGATTGAGTTTAGAAGGCTTTCAGAAATCCCTTCAAAATACTTGAGGAAACCAAATCTTCACATGGATTAGTAACAGTTGAAAAGATAGGAAACAGAAAGTACAAACAAACGTCCATTTTTCTTTGTGTAGGATTTTCACCTGGGAAATTCCACTGAGATCTGCATTAAGGCCCATACTATTCAGTGTAAGCAATGTAGGAAAGAGAGTAAAGAGGCAGGTGACTACATTTAGCTGATGGCATTAAGTTCTGCAGAGCAGTACAAAAGAAAACGTACTGCAAAGAAGAAAGGTCTCTTGACATTGAGTGATAAAATGGCAGATTAAATTCACTGTAGAGAAAGGTACAGCAACACAGATGAAAAAAATCTTCTTAACTTTATATATGTTCTGAACAGTCCTGAATTAGCTGTCACCATGCAGGAAAGAGATACTGTAGTTATAAGTATTTTTATGAAAATGTTAGTTCAGTGTTCTGTGGTGATTACAAAAAAGCAGAGAGCTGTTAGGAATGATAAAGATGGAGTAGAGAAGAAAACAAATACTGTGACTTTCCTGATCTCAGAAACTGAGAGCAGGAGGAGAATGGAGGACTGAAGTTGTAGAATGACTTCTAGATAAGTGGCTACAGACCTAATGATTCTGTGAAAGTCTGGTGATGTGGAATATAATAAGATATATAAAACAATGAGTGACATTGAGAAAACAGATAGGGTGATTGTTGGCTTTTCTGATCTGTAAAAGAAGGGCCTCAAAACTAACTGTCAGGAGGTTCAAAAGAAAATGAACAAAAAAAAAGTGTTCATATATTGTGCATCTGAACTGTGGAGTTTGCTGCTGAAGGATGTTGTACATGCCAAAAGGTTTGCACAGGTTCAAAGTAATGAAAGAAAACCTGTTTGTTAAACATGGTGATAAGTCTTCTAGGTGATGAAGTTAATTCCTCAAGTCAAAGAACACTAGAAGCTGGAGTAGCACTGGGATATATCACTGCATCTTTGCTCTGTTTCGATGTGGTCTTCCCTAAGCATTTACTATTATACCAGTGCTGGAGAGACTATTTTTATGTTCTCAGATATTGCAGATTACAGAGTAATTTTTGTAAGCTGCTAATTTGTGTTTGTACAGTATACAACTAGCTAGAACCTAAGCAAGCCCTTCTGTGTAAACTGGCATTTGGTGACATTAAGATAGAAAAACACACAGATGCTATGTTGTGGGACATGGACAAACAAGAACATGGCACAGTAACATACAGAAGATGTGTCAGAATGGTGAGGCTGTGACTTAAGGTTGATTTCTGGAGTATTCTCTGAGGTCTTATTCTCAGTTAAAGTATCTTATATGATCAGGGAATTGCTTGAGCTAAAATTAAGTTCAAAGGTGTTAAAGTAAGAAAGGAAGATTTTTGTCTACAGTTAGTAGTAGTAAACCTATGTAATTCTTTTACTAGTACAATTTTATATTTCATGCAACAGCTTCTTTAAGCATTCTGGCTGCTGAATGGGGTGAATGTGGGGATCTGCTGGTAATCAGAGCTGGGGTGATCAGAAAAATAGTGAGAATCATGGTCCTGAGGAAGTATGGGCCATAGAACAGCAGAGCAGAAAACATACCTGTTCCTTGCTAGCACCAAGATTGTCTAGAGGATGTGAAGGCTTTGTTGGTTTTATGCAATATGAAGCTAGAAACATGTTCTTTTTAAAGGGGGAAATATTCTGCAGAGAGGATGAATCTGTTTGACCTTTTTGAAGAAGATTGTTTCAAAATGGAATTGATGTGGTATAGATCATAGTATTAACATTATTGTATTCTTTTAATGTTCTGAATGTGGGAATTTTCTTCTATAGCAAACTTAGGTGAAGTTGCCTCTGGACTTTCGAATGACTGAAGGTTTTTTCTGCTAGTTTTCCTATTCTGGACAGTTAGTGCGTCAACAACTTACCCTTTTGAAACTGATTTGTTTGTTTTTTTCCTGGGAATCGTAAACGTAATTTTGAGAGGACTTAAATAGCTGTTTTTAGTTACGTTTCATGAATGTTTGTTTCCCTTTGGAAATGTTCACTCCTTCCCTTAGGTGTCACTATTTATCATTGCTAGACTTCCACAGGCTCCATATTTGGCTGAATTGAACAGTTTTGCTCTATACTTCAGGCATCTTGGCAAAGTGTAGTGTGTATAGCCTGCTCTGCCAGTCTGTGCTGCCTCACATACTTGTCTCCCTCCTACATCAGAGAATAGCAGTGACAGCCTGTGTAAGGCTGTTACCAGGGATCTATATTAGTGCAATGTTAGAAAAGATACCTTGCCAGTAATTTCTCAGTGTGGATTATGTCTTCAAATTAGGTTAATAGTTGCATATACTTTTTATAATAAAAACGGGTGATCTTGCTAGTGAGAATGAAATTTCTCAGAAAGCTAATTTTTAAATGTTTTTTCTCTGTCTAGTTTTTTAACTTTGGACAGATTTAGACTCTGATGAATTTTTCCCTTAGTAGGTCAACTTTCTTTCCTATCAGTGTTTTAATAATAATCAAAAGGCTTATGTATATTAGCAATGAAAAAATTACTGTCAGCACTTACCATTTGCCTAAGAATTAATTCTTATCTCAAACCATCTATCTGACGGCTTGAGTCATAATACTGACTTCTAAGCAAGCCCTGTAATTTCTTCCTGCTTCATGCACTGCTGTATACTCTGGCATACAACTTCAAAACTTGTAAAATTGCCAAAGAGAGAGTTATTTTACCTGCCATGACACATCTATTCCTACAGTGAATATCTAACACTCTCACAAGAGGAACATTTGGTTATTTACAGTTGTGTTCTAATTACTATAGAAGTTGATACTGCTTAGCAAAATCCTTGCTGTGTGCACAGCAAAGGTGGCAAGCTGTCTACCACCACATCCTCAGGAGCTTGCTTGCTTGTAGGAGTTGTAAACAGTAGTTAGAAACAATTCCTAAGTCATTTCTGGGAGATGTGGCTCCTGTGAGGAGCTGAATCCTTACCTATTTGGTGTGGCCCAGCCTGTCTGACAGCCAGCATTACCCGTTCCCGTGGGTGGTGCTAGCTCTCTACAGTTCACAATGTGATGGGGAGATTTCCTCTAGTTTCTTGCACTTTCTGTAGCAGGCAGCTTGCTAATACATTTATGTTTGAAGAAAACTTAATTATTCTTAAAGGAAGCACAAAAATGTAGTAGATGCAAAAGCTGAGCTACCATACGTAAGAGTTTACAATATTGAATATTTGCAACATTATATAAAAATATAACTGAAAAAAAAGCTAATGAAATGAAAAAGGAAATTAATTGTAAAGGTCCATGTAATTGTTTTGGATTTTATTTATTTTATGATGTGAAGGTATTAAAGGAAATTTCTCTAAGGGTGGAGTCTTTTTTTTAATCCAAGAGTGACCTAGGGTTGTGATGGGGAGAAAAGTAGACCAGACTGGCTAGCGGATTAACCAGGGAAAACTCTGGTATTTTTAACCATGCAAATAGCTAGTCATCTGTTTTGAAATAAAGAGGATTACTTTCGCTTGATAGCTCTGCGTTGTGTTTTTACTGTGCCAGGAGTATGAACCCTGCAGTTTCCAAATAAGGGAAAAGTGGCTGTAGATCACATCATAGTTTTAGCTCCAGGAAGAAAATGCTGTGGTCATTTAAAATGTTTAATCTAGGTTTTGACAATTGTGTGCATGCTAGGTCATTGACTATATAAGCAAGAGATGCAGAGTGGATTTCTACTTTTCTTATATGTCAGCTTTCATCTTCAGTAAATGGAAAATAAGGAATAAACCCACTTTTCTGTCCACAGGCAGAATTTCTTTTTATTTCACCCATAACTAAATCAGAGAACCATCTGCATCTCCTGTGGGGTTAAACTCTCTCAGCTAGTTACTCCACCAGCTGGCAACAATATCCATTTACAAGAAGAAGTACAGATGCAGAATGGCTAACACCATTTCTTTAAATTACAAAAGGATTTATTCTTGCCTTGTTGCTAAACTATGTTTCTTGTTATAACTCTATTAACAATGCTGGTTTAGAAGAAACGTGGATTTGGCAAATCAATAATTCTAACAGTTGCATATGGCAAAGAGCAAATTTTGCCCCTGCTGAACAATCTGCAAATAAAAGCAGAAAAGTATCTGCAAAGATGCTGTCCTTCTGCATTTGCATGCTACTGGCCAACCTGCTCTTAGTATCAAGAAAATGTTATTGACACTTCAGTGTTTTTTATATTAATAGATAGCTTAGTGGAGATAGCAGGAAGAAATTATTACTTCAACTGAAGGGAATACAAAGCTCCGTGTCACCTCCACTAGAGCAGTGTCATACAGAATTCAGGTTTTTGTGTCATATTTAAACTCTGTCTGATACACTTCAAGAAAGCTGCTAATAATATACTCTTGGTTTTTGCAGAGCAGAAGACACTGGATAAAAACATTTCTAATTGCAAATGGCAGTCAGGTCTATTAAAAGCAGAATAAATCATCTTGTATGGACTGTGAGTGTAACTTATACTCTATTTTTTTTTGTTGTAATGGTTTTGTTTTGGTTTTTTTTTTGTTTGGGTTTTTTTTTTGTTTCTTTAATACACAGTCACTGGTCATGGATATTTTTACAACTTTTTCTCCTTTCCCACTGCGAGGGATTAACATTATCCTGCATCTGGATTCACATGACTTTGTATCTTTAATCTTGTGCATGTCTTTGGTATTTTACTGAAAATACATATTTTTCCAAGTACATATCAGCAAGATACACAGGTAGGAAGTGTGTTTTGAAACTGATTCTGACTGTTTTGTTGAGGGCACCTAATTAGAAAAAATGTCTGGCCAATTTTTCTCTTTTGTGTTGTTTGGCTCCTGTTAAATCTTGGCTTTTAAGGTGTTCTGAGAAAAGCATGAACATGAGAACATTTATGTATCGGCTATGGAAGTACAATGCTATGAAAAAGCAGTCTGAAAAAACCTGGTGTCTCTTCTAAACATCTCCAGGAATTAACTAATTATTGATGATAATGTCTGCCACTAATGCTTAGAGAAATGTTTCTTAAGAGAACTGGGAGCAATGCACTGTGAAAGGTGAATAACAAGAACCAAATCCCTGCCCTGTACACTCCCTGCCTACTTACGCAGTGTGGTGTTTTGGATTTTTTTAGTTCTACTTCTATGAAGTCATTCTTATTACTTTAGAGAGTCCTGGTTTGATTATTTTTGAAAGCTTGAGTTTGACATTACTGCAATGACAGGAAGGGGAGGAATCATGTTGTGTGTGGGAGTGGAACAGCAGTTATGCCCTCACCCTTCCTTACCTATTTGGAGATTTCTGTTTCAATTAATCTGATACAACCATGCACACTTTTAGTGATAGAAGCATTAAAAGCATACTGGTCAGCATGAGAGCTACTACTTTCTGGTCCCAGATGTGCATAGCAAACCAGAATCTAGTTGTGTGATAATAAGCTTGTTGACTTGAGCCATGGATGTGCTTTTAATATCTTAAGAAAACACTTTATTTCAAAAGCAAAGGCTGTGTCTTCCCACTCAGCATAATCCAATGATATATCTTTGACACAAGCACATTTTTCTTTTGTTCGTAAGTTCAATTACAACTAGTTTTGTATTAGTATACATAGACTGATACGTGGGTTTTTTTCCTGTAGGATTTAGTTTTTCACAATTACTTGCCAACTTTAATTAAAATAAGATTGCAAGCTGTCTGACTGAGTGACCTTATTACCAAAAAATATTCTCTGGAAGTAGAATTCTTCAGGGATTCAACTGTGCTTTGTTTAAATATCCTTTGTCCTTGACCCAGGGCCTGTTTAGTCTCATGTAGCATTGTACCCTGCTCCTAGGAGCCAACTATTTTGTATTTCCATGAGGTTGTTTTTGTTGCAGCTACAGGCTGTTTCTGTTGGCTATGTAGAGAGTCTGGTGAGAGAGGAAGGAGAAGGAGTACTGTTGTGTTGGCAGAAGTGGGGAGCTTTGCTTAGGAGTCAGCTCACTTTGAAGATCAACTCTGCACTTCTGTTGCCACCACTTCTATTGCATCACATGCACAGCGAGGGGGAGTTATACTCCACTATGGTGTGGATGCTGGTCAAGAAAAGTAGAAATAACTTGAGGGAAACCAAGAGGAACTAGAGAAGCAATTCTCTTTGGGGGTAGACTTTGAATATCTAATCAAGTGACAGACCAGTGGATCTCCAAGTAAGTCTGTTCTTTACCTTGACTGAATAGGATAGATAAGAGCAGGCTGTGAGTCCAGCTTCTAACAGTTCTCATTTTGGAATGCCTATTGAACAGTGTGAGGTGAATCCAGTTACCAAAGTGTGTTTGAACTCTTGCACAACAAAATGAGAATTCCTTTCTGAGAGATCTTTATTGCACGTAATGAAAACTATGGTATGAAAGCAAGGAGTTTAGAAAATGCCAGGTACAATCTTAAATAATTCTCAGCAATACTAGTATCTGTGCATCACACTAGCTTTTCTCAGTTCCTATAGCTTGTTCTCTCAGCTTTCAGATCTACATTTGAATAGCCTGAATTCCTGCTTGCAATCTCTTTATACTATCTACAGAAAAAAAGACCCCAAAAATGATCCTGATTTCAGGTCTCTCAAAAGCATGGTAATGTGTGGTTTTGTTTGTACAGGCAGAAAGGTCAGATGAAGCAGACTTTTTTGCTATGTTCAGCATCTGGTTTGATAATATTATTCGTTCCCTTTTGATTCCTCGGAGTGTATCTTCTTCCAAAACAGATCTTCTCCTTGAGGTAATGCCATAAGCTATCAACACTTTAAGAACTTTAATATTCTCTCTGTGATTGTCTTTCCTAACAGTCTTCAAGGAAAGGAACATTTATTCAGTGATTCTATGGCCTTCGCTTGTCTTAGAAGAATATTTGAAGAGAATTTGCAGTCTTTTACTGTGTAGAAAGACAATTTCTCCTCTTCTGTCTCTTCTTGTAGTGTCTCAGAAAGAAGCCTCCAATCTTTCTTTCTTCTTCGCTGCCAGAGAATAGAGGAAAACAACAGTCGTCTTCCCTGCACATCACAGCAGGGAGTTAAAAGCTCTAACAGTGGCTTAGTTTTTTGGAAACCTCTTTGAATGATGATGGAGAAATAAAAAGGCAAAGAAAAAACAAAAAAGAACCAGAAAGTAGTTCAACAGTTTCACAACCAGTGTGCAATTATGGTACACTTTATTCCTTCTCTTTCAACTCCCTGTGTTAAATGTCATTCATCATCTAAAATGATGAGCTTCATTTTTTACTCTATTTTACAAGCCCTTTCAAATGTAGGACCACAGCTAAGCAAGCTGTTCTTTGCAGCAGCTTTAGCCCTTGCAAGCTCCCCCAACAGATAACATGAAGGTGTTGCAGCAGTCACATCCCTTAATCCTTTTCCTTTCATCTCACTCACATGCATCCGGAATTTAGAATACAATTCCTGTGTGGCTAGAGTAGAAATTAACAATGAGGAATAACTTCCTGAACACTGGGGGAAGTCCTAATGACATTAATTACTCTGCCTGTGATTCATCTTTCAAAGATTCTGTTATCATGGATCTTCCAGGATGATATTCCAATGACATGGGTCTGTTCCTCATAACAGGAAGGAACAGGGTTCTGATAAGCTCCAACACCTTATTTTATGTGAGCAGAAGTGACTGTACTAATCAAAACACTGAATGAATAATGACTATGTCTAAACACCAGGATACACCCAGAGATCAGATCAAATTATTGTCCTGCTTGAAGACTTGGCCACAGCATGCAACAGCCTCATGTCTGGCTATCTTCCAGTAGGAATCAGGGTATGGGGAAAAGTGTGGAGAGTGCCATAAACCTTATGAAGACCTGTCTTGACATGGTGTCAGGATGGAGCAGCTACACGAAATGGCCGGGCAGGGCTCTCATATTCTGCAGTTTAGATAAGGAAACATTGACTATAAGAAAATGTAGTGGTAGGACAAGGGGTAATGGGTTCAAACTTGAACAGGGGAAGTTTAGATTAGATATAAGGAAGAAGTCCTTTACTGTAAGGGAGGTGAGGCACTGGAATGGGTTGCCCAAGGAAGCTGTGAATGCTCCGTCCCTGGTGGTGTTCAAGGCCAGGTTGGACAGAGCCTTGGGTGATACGGTTTAGTGTGAGGTGTCCCTGCCCATGGCAGGGGGGTTGGAACTAGATGACCTTAAAGTCGTTTCCAACTCTAACTGTTCTATGATTCTGTGATATTAAATAAGTTGTTGCTAGAAGTGTGTAGAAGGAATGTGAATGTCTGGAGTTCTTTTTAATACATGCAAAAATTGAGGGAATTTAAGCAGAAATCGTGGAAGTCACTGGTTTAACTTGTCCATGACTCAGCATTTAGAGTTTTCTCAGTAATTTGTTATTGTTTATAGGGTGACTTCTGCAGATCACCTCACTTCAGCAGAGATTTAATAATGGAACCCTTATGGAAAATAGGATTTGCTAGAAAATGAGAATGTGGTTTAGGAAAAGAGGTCTCAAGGTGACAAGTAGCAGTGCAAAACTTGGAAGAAAGCAGTGAAAAGCAACAAAGCTATATTAAAAAAGAAAAAAAATGAACTTTTTCTTTATATTTAAAGAAATTATAGCATAAGCTAGACCAATTGCCAAGCTACCCTATGACACAGCTTCCCTATATTCCTTGGGATTTTAAATAATTCATTTTAGTAAATACCGGTGTTTTTTTTGCAAATCTAGGTCGTTCCAGACATGGAGCAGCACAAGATTCTTTGTTATTCACCTGTATCCTTTTTCATTCTCTGTTCCACTATACTAACAATAAAGAGAAAGCCTTTAGCCACAGATTTGCTTTTCCTGTTAGATACATTAGACATTTCTATAGCGACCAGGTGCAGAATTCAGAGGCAAAGCTACTGTGATTCCAGAGCTTTACTTCCAAAATCTGTCTAGCACTGAATTGTGTCCCAGCATGCACATTTGGCCCTTTTCTAGGCCTGTCTGACTTTCCACTAAGAATAACCAGACATTTCAGAATAAATTACTACACTCGGAAGCTATAAAGAATCCCTTCTGCCTCATTTCTCCCTCCTTTGTTTTATGCTGTTCTTTGTGTTGATGCCTGACCAGTAAATTCCTGAGCATCTCATGTTTATTCACCAGGTTGCTGATGGTAATCACAGTGAAATCTCAGTGCTGTTTTTTTAGAAGGCATTTCTATTCCAATTTATTGTATATGATATCTTAGGCTTTGATCTTACGAGCATTACACTTGATGCCACGAGTAGTCTGGCTGGTAAAGTCAAGCATGTACAAAAATATTGGCAGGATTTGTTCTTTCCTAAGTGTAACAGTGTAATAATTTAACCAATTGTGTCATACCTGTAAGGAGTATTTATCAGGCCCACACAGAACAGCTGTTAGTACTTTAGAACTGTAATCCGTAAAATGCATCCATGTAGATATATGTCTTTAAGTGTGGAAGTATACTGCAGGTGAAGGTTTTTGTAAGCACCCAGCATGTATTGAATTATAAAATTAGCTAGAATATTGTGCTTGTGTGTTTGGGTATGGTTAAAGTTTTGGGATTTTAGGCCTGTATCATGCCACAGTTGCATAAACAAAAACTCTTCCAAGTTAGTTATAGTGAAAAAGCTCCGGTCTGCCACCTTGTGTAGCAATGTCTAAAATACAGAATTGGTTATTTAGAAGAATACCGGTAACAGTGGCTGTCAGGTTTTAGAAATAAGTACTGTACCTCCATATCATTGAACTATAGATTTCCTTGGAAAAATACCAACATAGTGCTAGAAAACGTTTGGAGAGAAGGATGTGAACACAGATTGTGAATCCATAAAGATTAGGAAAGACAGGTTAAAATATTTCTATTCAGAGAAGCAATGCATGAAATACAGGTATGTGTAGTGCTAACAGATCACAGTCCTGATATTAAATGAACAGAACTAGAAAACTGCCATTGTCTTCAAAAGGGATAGGAATATCCTATCCCATCCCTTTTCTCTAAATTAATTGGTAACCCTTATTTGTTATTTTCATAGTACCATTAACATACTGCTCTTTGGGCTATTTCTCTTAAGCCTGTGGTGAATAAGAGTTAGTGATGTTTTGCCTGTCAGAAATGGTCCTCATTTTTGCCTGTGTAGCATAAGCTTTAATTTGTAATTACTAAGTCCACAATGCCATAGTGAACTTCTGCTGATCTGCTCTTTGTATCTTGCTTCCAAAATGCTCTAGATGATATCAGCTGAGATTTTCTTGTCCCAGCATACATTTCCTGCTTCCACGGCTGTAGTCCAAATGGACTCTGCACCTCTTTATTTAGCTGCATTCCCAGCTGTTAGCCCTTAGAGCTACTGTCAGATTTTAATGACATTCATATCCAAGCAAATGTGAGATGCTGAACAATGTTGGCTCACACAGAGATCAGCAAGAGAAGAGCAGGTTCACCACACTGAGACCATTGAGACCTAGGTGCATGGAGGCATTTAACTGTCCGTATTTGAACCTCTGACTCACCATAGGTTTCAATGATAAGTTAGCCATCTAATTAAGAGTAATGGCAGACAATGACTGCTCATTTTACTTGTGTAATCTAGGAAAGGCAGTGGCACTGCCTGACTGAATAAGGTGAGGTGTTTAGTTGTAGACTGAAAATATACAATCAAACAAACAAACAAGTTTAAATCACTTTGCTAAACTAACTTTCTTCAGTATATAAACCCCTTTCCAGTACTTATAAATGCAATTAAACAAATGTGAAATCAAAAACAAAGCCTATAAATCTAAAATTAGAAAACTAATTAGTGCTGTATTTCCTGGTTCTAAAGGGGAAAAATTTGCCACCAGATTGAGAAAGCTATGAAAACTTTCTTATTCAATTAATAAATTATTCAAAAGTAATCTTGAAAAGTAACATAGTTAGAGTTGATCTTCCAAGACTTGGGTTTTTTATAAGGGTGATATGAAAGTACATCATCAATTCTTATAAAGATATCTGTACATGTATGCAGGAGTATGTACAAGGAAATTTGTAGGGCGGATTTATGTCACACTCTAACTTTAAAAGTTTAACCCTCTATATAGCTAGACATTTATTCCAATCTGCTAATCTAGATGGCCTCATTAGTCAATGGAGAGAAGTATCTTCCTTGCCATCTTATGAAAGATGGGATGAACCACAATTTGAAAGTTCCCTTCTTACTGTCAGTGGAGGGGAGTCTGGTCAGCTTATCCGCAATCTTTGTTAACTTTTCAGAGTCTGATGTTTGAAGAAAAATCATCATTTTCTATGACATTAAGGCACTATTTTTTTTCCCAAAGAATTGAATTGAAATAAGTTATTAAAACGTGAAGGAATTCCTACCATCACTCTAAAACAAGACTTTGTGAATTTCCATAGGGGAAACCATAGGGTGGTTTTTTTGGTGTGGGTGGTGGTTTGGGGCAGGTGGGATTGATCAAAGACTAGAAGATGTGTCTGTCATTTTGCTCATCCCCTGTATGAGTTAAAATTCCTGCTTGGATACAGAGTGCTTACTGTGACTTCTGAAGAATGGTAGATGGGAAAGTGGAGAAGAACATTTCATTTGCTCAAAAATGTTTGGGTGGCTACAAGATGAACAGCACCTTGCAGAATCAATCCCCATAACTCTAACCAACTTAATGAGTGTTATCCCTGAACCAATCTATTCATTGTTGCTGATCAGAATCTTGTGCTTGCTGTATGTATACTGCCAGACATTCTACTCCTCCAGAGTCACCCTGTGCTATCATCCCACACTGAAAGTTTACACTTCCTCGGTCTGCTCTAGTTTATATCAAATGGAGATTATTAAGTTATACACAGGGGAACAGGTGGGTGGAGCAGCTGGCATGAGAAGTGAGCAGCCTGACAACAGAAAAAAAATCAGGGTAGATTGCAGCACAAAAAATTTCCTAGGAAATTGCAAATTTCACAATCTGTTCATGAGAACTGATGGTATAGCTCGTGTGCCAGGTAACAAGTCTGGGAGACTCTAGACTTCACTGGAAGCAGACTATTCAAGACCTTCAAAGATCTTCTTAGTTTTGGCTTCAGTCTATTACACTATACCATGCAATCCTACTCATTCTGGAAAGCAATTCTCTATGAATTTCATAAATAGATTGAAAAGGTCACAGTGGTTTTTCAGTCTTAATTGACTGATTTACTGTATTTTTATTACAGACGAAGCTTTAAACATAGCTCTATGAACTCTTATAGTCATGCAGAATTCAAGGTGTCTTTGGCTTCATTCAGTAACATGAAGAGAGCATTATTTTGAACTGGTTCTGCCAAAAAAACAGTTAAAGCAAGCTAACCAAACAAATAAGCCCTCCCTAATTTGGTGCAATGTGGAAGGTGACCTGGTGGAATGAAATATTATGGATTCAGAAATACTCAAAATTTAAATTATAACGAACTGGGGTAACCAAGGAGAAAATAAAAGCAGTCAGGAAACCTGATAAGGACAAAGTGGTAAAGTTTCTACAGTAAGTAAATGCATAGACGGCTATGGAGGAAGTATGTGACAAGATCAGATGTTGAAGGAAAGATAAGCTGCCAGTTAATGTCCAATACTGTGGCAGATTATCCGGTTTCACCTAATATGGAGCCCTGACTGAAACAGCATTTTGGTTAGGCCAGTGTTTCAGGGTACAGCAAAACAATGTCTTACCTCTGTGAGCTGCGTGTGCTGTAGTTTATCTCTGGTTATCTCCTGTTTTGACTTGAGAGAATTTTCTCATGAAAGTTTCACTAAAACACATATATTTCTGCAGAAAGTTGCACTTCTGATAAATCAGCATTTTTCATCAGAAAAGTGTTTAATCATGCAGTTTTCAGCCAAGTCTAATTATAACATCCTCTTTAAATATTTCGGTGTTTCAGACTGCACTTCAAAAAGAAACACAATGAAACATTTATTATTACTAAACTCTTCCACATTACTCACATTACAAAAAACAATTACATATGTCATAAGATATCTTGATAAGCATTTAACATGCCACTGAATAACATTGGGTGGCTTGAGTTTCTAATTTCTCTCCTTTAAATTCAAACTTCCTTCTAGTTCTTATCTGAATTGCTGTTGAACACAAGCCAAAGTTCACTCGGACTTCCTTTCTACACAAATTAAATTAAGAAATGTAAACATGTGGAGTATCTCTTGGGAAGGGAGGAGGCAGGAGCGGAGGGGAGAAAAACACAGGAAAAAAGAATTGTTAGTGTGAAAGATGTAGTCCAAAAGGAGAGAGTGCTATGTTTATGTGGAGAAAAGAACCAGTAGTAGCTTTTGACATGGACAACATAATCTGTTACTAGAGGCAGTGGGTTTCTTGCTTATGACAGAAGCTGTCAGCCAGCTCTGTGTGAAAGAAAGGTAACTCATGTTTGTGCAGTCACAGGGAATAGCATGCTGTTAATAGCAGGAGAATGTGCTTAGCTTTTGGAAATGTTTTGGCTGTTATGGAACATGCATTGAGTGTTTGTTTGAAACCAGAATATCTTGTTGTAGAAATGCTATTTCTCATAGGCTTTTGTTGAACAACTTACAAACTCCTGGTATAATATAAACCATGATAATAAAATTTATTATGTAAAGAGAGAAACATGATGACAATAATAGAAGAGAGAATATAGGCGGAAAGGCTCAGTAGAAAGTATGGAAGCTCATTTGTGCATTATTATAAACACTTTTAAGCTGATAGCATGGAAATTGTCAATGCAGGTTTGAGACCACTACACTGCAAATGCTGGATAGAACATGCAAAGGCCAACACATTTCTGACTCATTGTCTAGAGTCTGGTAAATCAAGTGACAGCTGGTGGTGTTCTTAATATCAGCATCAAATCCAAGGAAACCAGCTGAAGCATGTAGCTGAGAAAATTCATTACCCATTTAAAAAGTTCAAAGGGTATATGAGGAAAGTCAGAAAAAGACTTTGGCTTTTAAACACTCAGCTCTTTCACAGGAGCTTCAGGAGTTATATAAACTTGTATAAGAATGTATTCTGAGAATATTTCAGCTAAATGACTTTTTAAAGTTTGGTTTACATCATCCATGGTTTCCAAGCAAATGGATTAAATCCTTTAGCTGAGCTAGACAAAATAAAAAGATAAAATAAGAAAAACCCCAAACCAAAAAATCAGCCAACCAAAAAACTCCCAGAAACCAACAAAAAACCATCCCACAAAAAAATATGTGTCCCCCCACCTCCCCAGCCCAAAAAAATACACTGCCACTAGATACTTGAACTATATATTTGTGTCCTTTTTTGGTACTGTTTAAACATATTGATAAAAAAGCATGTCTGGAAAGTTTCTGTAGCACCCAGTCAGAGATAAATATTTAAGCTGTGGGATTCCTACATCGTGGTTAGGGATAGACATTGATCTGAAGTATACCATGCCAAAACAAATCTGCACTGCAACCCTTTACTGGTCATACTTGAAAGAGGAGGTGTTTTGCTCAAGAATAGACAGGGTCTAGGAAGGACTGCCTGGGGGCTCTGAAAAATCTGTCTATTCTTTGGTGCTCCCCTGGAAGACAGTTGCAGTCTCCATAGGCTGGTGCTGGGAAAATCACAATTAAGAAATCATTTTGGGATGTGAAAAAAGCATTCTGTGATGGAAGTGGTCAGGAAGCAGTGCTTCACAGCATCTTCTTTTAAAATGGAAGTGGTTTTTGAATGCTTACTGGGCAGCTATTCATAAAAGCAAGATGGAAATTATTACTCAAATGTCAGATGTGTTTATAAGATACTGATAGATTATAGTAATCTATTTTGTGTCATTAAGTTGTATTAGTAAACAGTGGTTTTATAATCTACTATAAAATATTACTTAACCAGAAAAAAAAAGTCCGAATCTAGGTATGCATACTTTAATACAAGTCTAACCTTAAAAGAATTGTACAGAAACAGCTAGACCACATCTTTGATAGAGGATTATTCTTACCCCTTGAAAAGGAAGTTAATGTAGAGTTGTTCAAATGGATCAAGTACCAAACTGGATTCTGACTGCTATACTGCTGCTCTTCTATATGATCTTTTAGTGCATCATCCTAGGTTTTCTTACTTTTTCACATGTGAGTATCAATCACTGCTGAGACAGACCCTATGTTTGAATCTTTTAGGGACTTTATTTTGGGACTATATGAAAAGTAGACATTTTCAAGAAAAACAGGATGATCTTTACAAACACGGCAGATTTTGCTTGTTTAATGCTTTTTCAAGGAAAAGCAAAGATTATATGCACAACAGTACTGGCAGCATGATCGTTCTATGCCATTATCAGTTCTTGATGGATCTTTCACACCACATATTTATTTTCTACCTGTTCCTGAGCAATCTCCCTGTTTCAGTAGTATTAATTAAATCCTTCAGTGTCACACTTCAGTGAAATTAGTCTTACCTTATTTCATGGTGTAAATAAGGCAAAATTTTTCAGAAGAAACCCCAGAAACTGCACTGAACTTAAGCCAATGCTGCTGATCTGTTTCCCTGGTAGTCCATTTCCATGCAGCATAAATATGAATCTTTCTCTGAGTCATGGCCTTTCTTCTTGTTGGTGAGCTTAAAAAGTCAATTATTTTAATTCTTTTTCTCCCATGTGCTTCCTTTATCTTCCTTTGATCATTGCTTGTATTTACCAGAAGAGGGTTTTCATTTATTTCAAATTGACCGAACATTATCAAAGCATAGCTATATTCTCTATGCTTTACATAGGAGAAACTAAAACATTAACAGAAGAAATGTTTTCTGTGGTGACAAAAGAGGTTTTGGTCACCTAAAAATAGAAATCAGCCTTACATCTAGCCTGACATTATTATGTGCTAAAAGGAAATGTCGCTGGGTTTTGCATATTCTGTGTCCCTAGAAAAAGCAGGTGCCCCCTTGCTCTTTAACAACTTTATTTTCAGAGCATGCAACTGTCCTTGATGATTAAAGGCCACAGATGTGGATTAATGTAGTCATTGGTCTTTTTTTGACCATGATATTGTGGCTGAATTTACTATCCTGTGCATTTTTTAGATATATATTTTGCTTTTTTAGGTTTTCAGTGTTGGAAACAGACATAGTATGGATGAAAATTGGCAGAAAAATGTGAAAAGCTTCAGGATTTTGAGTCAGGTGGCAGAACATTCGTGAAGCTTCTGGCACACCACAGATGGTCTGTATAAACTGTTGTGGCAGAGCAGCTCTGCCAGGAACCCCATAGAGTTTATTTCTAAAGTAAACTTTTAAAAATACACAGAATATTAAAGCAGAAGAAAAATATAACTTGAAAGCACCGTTAATATGTTGGTGTGTTGTTATGCAGTTCCGTGTAGCCCCATCCTTTCATTTTTTTAAATTATTTTTATTTTTTTTACTAATTATCTGAGATTATTATCCAGATTTTCTTAATTCCACCTTCTCTGATCTTTGTACTCTTTCAAATAAATCATATAACTGGTCTGGGGGACACAATATGCCATTGAACCAAGCGGTGAGCTGAACAGCAAAGTTATAGATACTTCTGTATTTACAAAAGAACCATGAATAGGACTAAGAAGCAAAAGTATAGTTTTACATAGTGTGTATTAAAGGAATATGAAGAAAAACAGAGCATTTAATAAATATACCATTTATACTATTTATGTAGGGAAATTTTATTGTTATTTATGTGCAAAGTTATATATATTAATATGTTTATTGTTATATAGAGATTTATATACAAGAGTAAGAATACCTATATATTATCATGGAATCATGAATCTAAAGTCCTAGAATACCAAGTTGGAAAGGACCTCAAGGATTATCTGGCAACCTTTCTTGGCAAAAGCATGGTATAGACAAGATGATCCACCCCATCTAGCTGGATCCACCACTTCCATGGGGAGATTATACCAATGTCTGATTGTTCTCATTGTGAAAAATTTTCTCCTAGTGTGGATGAAGTTTTTTCAAGCATATTCTTCATTTTTCAGAATTTCTTGTAATTGTGATCTGTGGTGCTTGGCAAATCCTAGCTAACAACTGGTAATTTCAAGAATGAACATATCCATAAAGTTAGATTCTTAATAATTTTTTTATTTCCCTTATTATCTAGATAAATCAGCATTTAGAAATGTCAGTCAAAATGTATATTTTAAATGTGGTAAAGGGATTACAAGATGTGACTCTTCTCTTAATGATTCCATTGTATACTACTGCAAAAATGGAAATACTGTTTAGCCAGTTTAAATGCCAGCTAAAACTTTATATCTCCAAACAGGTCTTCAGATTCTTTGAAATAAATTAGTTGTCAAAAGAAGAGATGTACTTTTTGTACCAGTAAGATATATCCCCTAACACCATAGCCTCCCTCTTAAAGTCCCAAACACCGAGTACATCTGTAGTTTTAATACAATATTTTGATGTGAATTTTTACTCAAGATTTCATTAAAATAGGTTATAGAGAAGGGCAAAGTGAGGTTATCTGGGCTAATTTTATTGTCTCTAAGAAGCTGTGCATTTGTTGAATTTTCAATGAGTTTTTTTTCCCCTCTGCACCTTAGCCTTTCAATCTAGTGAAATAACTTTTTTGTTTTAGGTGAAGTCCCCATGAAGTTAGTAGGAAAATTCCATGAGCTGGAGGCTAGGCTTTCTGGGTCAGTGTGTATGGATCTGTACTGGGAATTAAATTATAGGCTGAAAAGACCAATTTGAGATTGAACTATGCCACATGGAATTACTTCCCATTTTTTTAATTCTTCCCTTTCTTCCCCTGTACCTCCGTATTTGAGAAGAAGCAGGTAAAACCCCTTCTGGTTAAGTCAGAGAGCATAATATATAATATGACGACTTAAGGTTAAGGAAAACTTGACTGGTTACTAATAACATACATTTAGAAGTAACTGCATGTCTTTTACACGGGATATGAATGCTGCGTTATGTGTTACCTTGCCATTTTTGTCTTGCAGGATGGAATCAAGTCAAAAAAAACCACAGACACAGTTGCATAGCTACATTAACCTATTCTTCTTATATAATTAATTGTAATCATTCTATGATTTACTATAATATGCTGTTCGTGGTGAATCTATATGTAAAGCCATATTTTTATGTTTCAGGCTCAATACCGTTAGACTTATCTGTTATTTTGTTGTTGTACCTTTCCACTTCCATAGCAACAATTTAGCTATTCTCAGTTCATAGTAATTGTAAGAAAATGAAATTCCATCTGTTTCTTTTTGCCAAATGAAGTCTGAATAAACCTTTACTTGTTAAACATCACTGATTTCCACTCCTAGGCTGGCTAAACAAAGTAGTATCTGTTGGTGTTGCATAATCTTCCCTGCTTGTGAGAACTGTATGTGGTCAGTGCTTCAGCTAATACTGCAAAACTGGGATCAGTAATAGTGCTGATCAAGAAATATATGTAAGCCCAATTTGAATAATGTTTTAGAAGTACATCAGAGTAAGAGTTTCATTGTTGCAAAAACTGATGAAATGCAGTGCCAGCATCTTTCCCCATACTTTTACACATCTTCTCTCTGCTTGTCTATCTATGGCATGTTGTTATCAAATACTTTTAGTTCCCACTGCTAAAACTTGAGCGAAGATCTCAGGCATTTCCATTTGCTGTGAATTATTCAATCAAGATGACATGTTCTAAATCCTCTTGGCCTAGAATAATGACTTAGGCTGTTCTGTAATATAACTTTTTCCCAGAATATCTTCAGGATACCTGATGCTGTGATCATTTCTTTGTTTCTTCATGGTCTTCAGTTACTTTCCAGTACCCTATTGCCATGGTACTGTTATGGCATTACAGAATGATTTAAGTTGGAATAGACCATCAGAAGTCCAACCATTAGCCTAGTACTGCTAAATCCACCACTAAACCATTTCCCTAAGTGCCACATCTGCCTGGCTTTTAAATTCCTCCAGGGATGGTGACTGAACCACTTCCACGAGCAGCCTGTTCCATGCTTGACTACACCTTTGGTGAAGACATTTTTCTTAATATCCAGTCTAAACCTGCTCTCATGTAATGTGAAGCCATTTCTGATTGTCTAATCATTGCTACTGAGATGCTATTAGTCTTTTCAAATGCCTTTCACTATTTGCAGCACAATTATAAATTCTTTTCCTTTCACGTCTTTAGAAATCTACCACAGAATTCAGTGACAGCTCTGAAAGCACTGTCCATCCCTGAGACCTTGACAAAGCAAGGATTGCAGATCTGACCTCTAAAATGCAACGAGGTTTCCAGACTCCTTGTTTCACAGGAAACTGAAAATTAGGATGGTTCTGCTGACTATATTCTATCTCTCTCCTCTGCCAATGGCAGGAGTGGAAAATCAAGACTTAACCACTTCCTCTATGGCCATTTCAGCAGGCCCATCAGAATTTCTGCAGCTGCTCTCCATTCAAGGCTCATCAAACACCTCTCTCTTCACAGTTTCTCAACCGCCTCCACCTCAGCATTTCAAGTAACTAAGGCTGCTTCCTTTCTTGCTTGCTCTCCTGCTTGCCTGCCAAAACTAGAAAGGCTTTATTAAGGGCTTCCCCATCAATCATCCTGAAGGCCTCTTTGGAGGTCTGATTAGTATTTGCAGCTTGAACAGGCTGAATATATCTGGTGCAATTTATACAAAGGAGTATGAAGGAAGGGAATAATTTAACTAAAGGGTGAAGTCTTGTTTCTATGCTACAAGCTATGTTATCATCTCTGCAAGCAATGAGATATTTTCAGATTGCAAAGAGTTTTGCATGCAGGAATTTCAGATATGCAATGTCATTTGGGATTGTTAGGGCTTGCCTTTACTGCAGTGCTTGAGAAACCGGATAAATTAGCCTGTGCTAGAGCTTGAGACTGCTGTACTGAAACTGCTACTATGGTGTTTGTAGTTTACAGTGAGCTTAGACATACCTACAGTCTGTACAATTGTATCAATGCAGATATTCCCGTCATCTTGGCAAGTCCATACAGACAATAAAAGCATTTCAGAGGAATGTAAAATTTTTCTGTAACTAGTGCTCTGGATCCCCAGTCTTCTGAATTCACAGAAATATTAAACACTGAATCCTGTTCACCCAGAAGAATGGAAAATGGCCTGAATTTCACTTTCACATGCAGTGCTAGAGGCTTGAGAAGTTCTGGGTTTGGGCTGGCTGTGCACAAAGCGTAGGGAGACCTACCATGAATTCCCCATCTGGGTACACTGTAGCCTGTTCAGTTGAATGTGCTAGACTTCACTGAGCAAGAAGCAAAGAACCTGGCATAAAAAAAAAAAGTGAAAAGAACCGATGATTTATTTGTGGTGCCCAAAGCAATCAGCTTGCATGCTGAAGGGTGAGATTCTGTTCAGATAGACTATATCCATGCAATCCTGCTTAATCTAAGAACCTTACTAAAACTATGCTTTTTGGCCTGTTGCTGCTGTAAATTTTGCTTACAAATCATAAAATCATAGAACAGTTAGGGTTGGAAAGGACCTTAAGATCATCTAGTTCCAACCCGCCTGCCATGGGCAGGGACACCTCACACTAAACCATATCACCTAAGGCTTCATCCAACCTGGTCTTGAACACTGCCAGGGATGGAGCATTCACAACCACACTGCAGAAAGTTGATATGACCTTATTTAATTAAAAAGCAGCTATCAGAGCAAAGTAAAGAGACTAAGTGCTGCCTGCCAGCTTCATTGCTGTTGAGTGAACTCCACAGAGCCACAGTAGCAGTGGCAGCCGGACTGCACCTCCTCACAACCACAGGCAGCAGAAAACTGGCTGTTGCCTGGTAACGGGAACTGTTGCTTTTCTTTTTCCAGAGGTTTAGCAAACAGCTGAAGCAACCAATTTTGGGAGCAGCATAAGGTTTGAAGAGAACAAATAGTTGTTGAGGAAAAAACAGTCAGAGAGTGAGTTCAGAGATTGTTACTTGGATACAGTAAAAGCCAACACAACAGAAGGGTTGGGAGGAGAGGCAAAGGCGAAATAACAGTAGACTTATTTAAGGGCTGGAAGGATTTTCTGTTATTCTTTTGTGCTTGTATGCCTACTGGCAAATGCAGCTCTTCTACACCTGCTGATCCAGAAGCATTTTCAGAAAACTGTTTGTATGAATGTTCTCTTCTTCACCTTCCAGATACTTTGTTTTGCTCAGACTTTCATGTTACCTTCTACTATATTTCTCACTCTCTATTTACCCTTCAGAAGGAGTTTCTTCTGTCATACCTTGTATGAAGTAGGTGTGGTACTGGTTTCAATAACTGGCAATTCCATTGAGAAAACAGAGACACATGATACATCTGGATTACTACTGCTGATTCCGTGTGCCTGGTGCCTTGCTACCAGCAGTTTCAGGTAGAAGACACTACTTCATTAGTGCATCTGGAACATTTTTCTTCATAATCATGAACATTACAGAAATAGACTGAAAAGTTCCTTTGTGTAAGCACAAGGAAGCCTTCATTTGCCCATTCTTGATCAAAGGAATTAGGGTAATATTTTGCAGACTGCTTCCTGTAGAATTCCTGATTTGAGCTCTGTTTTACAGGTGAAGGAGATGCAGTTGGACTGCTCAGCTCAGATTTCCTTTGTGGTTCATTTCCATCCACATGGCAATGTACATTGTTAAGTTCTTCCAGTAGATCAGGTAATAGAAGCAAATGATCATGTGAATGAATGTAAAGGAGAAAGGCTTATTTGCGATGACTTTACTGTGGATAGTTCAGATAAACGCAGGATCTCAGGTATGAGTTATCCTAGGGAAGATAGCCTGGTTCTTCCTGTGTATTCTGGTTGCTAGTGGTACCTATATTATATCTAATAGAATTACCTTAAATATTTTTACTACTGCTGTATTTACATTTTCTCTTACATGTGCAGACTTACAACTCAGCAACAAGTTGTGCAACTTCCTCTGCTTCCAACAGCATTTCTAATAGAGAATTCCTAAAATATATTGCTGGAAGGGAAAGAGAGCATAAGGAGCTAGGTACAAATACATTTCCCAGTACAGCAGGCTTTTCAGGGTAGCCTCTTTTTAGTTCTGCCTTTTGATTGCCTTGCAGTGAGCAGTTATTCACACAGATACTCTGGTGGGTTTTCTTTCTGTGAGATGCCACTGACCAGCCTGAGGGAGAGCTCATAATCTGCACTCAAGATTTGGTGTCACAATTGCACTGGTACAATATGTATTTTCACTCCTTGCTATCTCTGTTTATCTTAGTTTTCTCCTTCAGTTTTCTGAATTGCACACCATTTTTTATACATATATATATGTATACACTATTCCATTTCTGCAGAATCGTTTTTCTCTCTAGATATGATTACATATGAAAAGATAAATCATGTGTGTAAGGCTTAGAAAACCCTAACTCCTTTTCAAAAGTGATGATATTTAGGTTCGCTGCCTAGCTGTCAGATTTATTCATCACTCTCCTAAAGCTATTTCAGCCAACTGAAATTCTTATAAATATCTTTTGAAAATCACTATATTTTCTATATTTTACTTGAAGCAAAAGAAACATGTCCTCAAAAAAAAAAAAGGAAAATAGAGGATACAAAATAATGATTTCATATTTTAAATACTATTAAAGCAATAACTCATGTATTTTCCAACGGGTTTGTGCAAACTTGTGTAGTATTACAGCTTGCTATTTTAGTGCATTACTATACACTTCAACTATACTGATATTTCATTATTAAAAGTGTGTTTCTTCAAAGAATAATGCAAATCAAGTGTCAGATATACTGGTATAGTATTAAAAATATTTTGTTAAGGAAATTTGAGGAGATTGTTCTCAAGAATGAGAGTTGCAGCTTTTGGTTTTCCTTCACTTGACATATTTTAGACCTAATTCAGTAGTCATTGACATCTGTGTATCAGTCTTTTTTAATATTTGATGGCATTCAATGAACATAGTGTACATGCCTCTCTTTTTTTTAACACACTACTGGACCCATAGAATGATGCATTTGTTTTTCTTCTCCCTTTGGGTCTGGAACTATAGATTCTATTTTGTAATTATTATTCAAGGGATTTAATACCTTTAATAGGGAGTATTCCAGCTTATTTCTGTGAACCTACTTAAAGGGAAAGTCTTTACTCAAGAGTGGAATCTGCCCATTGTTAATAACTTTTAAATGAGTGGAATAAAGAACTTGGACAGCAATTGAAGTCCTCAGAGTTAAATTATGCTACCAGCTGTTATGCAGACAGTTAAAACACTTGCATGGAAACTAACTCTTTAAAAACAGTTTTACTTCTAATTTTAAAAGTAGGTTTCTTATCTTGGAAATTTATTACAATATAAACATTTCTAGCATCTCACTCTTTACCTGCATTCTCTATTGGAGAAATTTTGGTTATGCAGCAAACACAGGTTTGCGCTCAGACTGTGTCTTAAAATAACCTAAGAATCTATAGATGTTTTATATTTCATTTCTCAATATGATGAGCCAGCTGGCACGACTGGTGGGCAGTTCATGTGGAGCTGTGACTCTTCCAGAAGATTTCCTGTAAAAATAATTTGTGAGTATTGAGATGTACTCCACCAAGTTGATTTCTGTGTCACGAACTTCTTTCAGTATATGGTATTAAAAGCTTATCTGGTATTTTCAACTTGCTAAACTTTGAGATTTTCTTTAATGACATACAACCTAGCATTTTTGTCTCTGTCGAACAATCAGCTGTGAGAGTAACCTCTTTACCTTGAGATCTTGTAAAGCGCTTAAAAGCCAATGGAGTGCGCTTTTCTATTAGGTTGTTACTAAAAGAATTCATCAGAATAGCAGATGTTCAACAAGTTACAGGCTATCATATTGTTGTGCATTCTAGCTGCATACGAAAGCCTAAAGACATGTGGGCTCTATTATGCTGCTGAGCCCCTTGTGATTGTATTCACAACAACAAAATGAAGCAGAGTTTAAAGAACAAAACTAAAAGGAATTCCTTTCATCAGTCTTTCCTTTGGTTCAGTGTCATCAGGAAGAGCTATGCTGCTTCTGGATCTGCAAATGACATGTAAAAGACCTCTCTACATTGCACTTTGTGTCTTATAGACATTCTAGTTTTGCTAGTTAAATGGGGCACCTTAGTCCAAGGTCTACGTACAAGAATAAGATGGCTAATCCCAAGGCTGCCTAGATTTCTGTTAATAAAGCCCCCTTGTCATGTACTTTTGTACCTCTGGCTATGCTGAGAATGCCAGTTTCTGACAAGACTGGGCATTTTGTTACTTGATTCTTGCCACCATTCTTAAAGTGAGAGTTCCTCTGCCTTTTTAACTTGGAAGTCAACACTCATTGATGCCTACCTTCAACACAGGGAGGCTCATGGGCACCCTGTTTGCCAGTGGTTTATTGATTAGGCTGCTTGCCTAGAATATGAGAGAGTGCAGTTTGAAGTATCTGTCTGCTTTGGAGTCAGATCAGAGCAGTTCCACTTTGCATTAAATATTCATTAGACCCCTGAGTGAAAAAGAGAGAATGACTAATTCTATTTCTCTAGGCAAGAGTCTGTGGCATTTAACTATGATATAAGAAAGTTATGTATAGGTTCTTATGCCAGTGAAGCCATTTAGGGTAAGATCCTCTACAGTTTCTATGATTTTTTTGTCTGTTCTCTCTCTCTGCTAAGCTTGAAATTTGTGCTTGCTTTACATGTACATGGACTGTTATTGCTCTTGGTTATGCAAACCTGCATCCAAAATAGAAAAAAATCTAGATTTTTTTCCCTTTACTTTTAATCAAATGGTGGTATTCTATTTACCATCCAAACATTGTACTTGTTTATGTTCAGCGGGATAAAAGCTCCATGAAACTGAATTTCTGGAGTTCTATTAAACTGTGAGTCACTTCTTTTCCAGAGAACCCCCCCCCCCCCCCCCCCCCAGCTGATGTCAATGCCTGTGAATTTATTAAATGAAGTGAATTCTCCTGAAATCTTTAAGAATAAAAAGCATATTAAATTAGCAGCTTTCCTAGTTGGGGAGAGTTCAGTTCAAGGTTGTCTGTCAGTATTTAGTATCCTTCAAGGGAGTAATTACATCTATATGATCCATTTTCTTTCCCTCAGTAGCCTTGACCATGATGGATAGAACACATAGGCAGTTGATTAAACTGAAAAGGCTCAACAATACTCTAAACATACTCATGAACTTAGGATAGGAAATTATACTATGGCGTAGAAACAGGAAAGAGGGGCAACTTCCAAAAGTTGTCAGTGGCTTCATTAATGTGGGAGTGCAGGTAGTTTAGAACTAGATTGATGAACAAATGTCAACTCCATCATCTTTCAGGTTTGGTCTTATAAATCTGTAATGCAGCAAATGTTTATCTTCCTCAAATCCTCTCTTCCACCCTTATGTAAAAATCCCACTGAAATATATGGGATTGTGAAGGGGACAGACAGTTCCTGAGTCTGAAGGCCTCAAAGACTGCAATTATGAAGTTGTCCGTAGCGCTGTAACCTAAACACTGGACTTGAGATGCTTGGTGAAACTTCTGGCTATCAGAAGGTGGCAGCATTGACGAAGAAAACAAGTAGAAAGGAGGAATTACAGTAAATATTGCTATACATTCAGGCTTTTTACTTTGAAGAATGTAGTATTGTAGCAGGATGAGGGCAATACAATGCTTGGATACAAAAGAAAGCTTAACGTGTCTATTTTGATGAGCAATTACTGAGTTTAACGGTGTATTATTAAGTGAGGCAGGATTTTTCCTATGGTGGCCATCTAAATACCATGTGCATTTGCACTAAGTTCAGAGTTTATTCCTGGTGAATACCGTTACTAGTCACATGTCTATGGTAAACAGACGGTTCCCTCCCCTTTTCTTCCTTTTTTAATATATTTTCATAATTAATGTCAACATCTCTCAAATGTAGGCTATGTTTAGAGCTACTAACAGGAGGTTTAATTAGATGTGATTTTGTTTAAATTATTGGCTCTTAGATTCACTGTAGGCAGGAAGGTCTGTGTTTGACATTACTGACACTGGCCTAGATTGTCATATGTTTGACCTTATCAGTGCATGATTTATCAATACTAAATGTGTGCTGAGTCTGCGGAAGGGTCTGCTTGTACATTTGCTGTGTAGTTCATCCTAAACATACTCAACATAGATTTGTATGTGAACAAGATGCAAGTGGTGTTTACTCTCTTCTTTTGGGGAGTGTGGTATTTATTTAATTGTCACTGCAACATCTTGAAACAACAAAACCTTAACATTTATGACTGAGGTAGATGGTTGGTGAGCGTGGACTTGAGGGCATATATACATAGAACGTAACTTTTCTCTTAAAGAAACAGTGATTTAACTTTAATTGTTCCGAAAGAATTCATAATTGGGAGCCAGCTGTAACAGGTAATACATTCAGTTCCAAAATTTGCAGACAGGCAACTTGGACACTTTACCAGTGTGTTACTCTTCAAGCTCCTCATTTAGTGACATGAAAACACATGGGTTCAAAAGACTCCTTGCTTCAGTCAGTGGAATCAAACGTAGAACATAGACCATAGAACAGTTTGCCAGATACAGTAAAAAAAATCAGTAACTATAAATTTGTGTCAGTTTACAAGCTGCACAGTTATATCTTCCCCAGTTTGCAGAGCCATATACACTCAAGTTTACAGGTATGCAGAATACTCCCTTTGTAAAGCTGCAAAATAATTGGCAGTTCTGATGAGATGGTCTAGCAGTATCTGTCCTGTGCTCTTTTTGCTTTTGTTTTGGGGGTTTTGTCCTGGTTTGGTTTTGTTTGTTGTTTTGTTTTTTTTTTAATGCCAGCAAAAGTTGCAAAAAGAAATAGTTGTTTACCCATGAACCATGGCTCGTTTTCGTTATATACGAGAGATATTGTATGGAGAAAGTTTCTCACTTTCTCATTGCATTACACTCTATTTTCCTGTTTTCACAGTTCAGGCCATCTGTTTTGTTATTTGACTTTTCACAAAGATTCAATGAAGGAAGGATATGAATGAAAACTTTTCTGTAAAAGTTCACCTGAAAATTCACTAGTGTTTGGACTTCCAGGGTTTGTCACTTGGAAAAGAAAATCTGAAGAGTATAAATTCAAGAAATTACCAAATTAATACAGACAGGTTTTTTTGTACTTCCATAAGTGCTTTTGATCTGTCTGCTTTATTTACTGTCCTTGGATGGTATGTAAATATATGCTACCGTCTCCTCTTCCCTTTCTCTGGATTGTGACTTCAGTAAAATGGCTCCAATGACTGAGGTGAACAGTCACATTTGTTATTCACAGTATCTCTTGTAGAAAAGGATTTTTCTATCATTTTTCTGTATTTTTTTTCTTTTTTTATTTTCCTCTCCATTTTGCTTTCCTTCTCGCTGTCAAAAAAACCCAGATAACATAGTTCCTCTTTTCAACTTTTTCCTGCTTTCCTCTCTCTTTCTGCAGTCTTTCAGTCTTGGGTATCACAGGCTACAGTTTACATTCTTCACCAGTTTCATTCTTGCAACATCACAGTTTCACAATAACGTAATTAAAAGGAAAATTAAACTTCATGCCTGTGTAACAGCTAGTTCTTCAGCTTCTTACCTTCTTCCTGATAGCTCTGATGGCTTTATTTTGACTCTTCATATTGCTTGAGTAATATATCCAAATTTCCTATTGCTAGGATCACATTAAAATACATTAATTATATTTTATATATAAAATTGTGTGATAGTGAGTGATAATAGGGTGATAGACAAAAGGAATAGAGAACGTAAGATAACAGAGGGACTCCAATGTTTTAAATAAAGCCTGTTTGGTTATATATATATATATATATATATATATATAAATACTTAATTCTTTTCTATTTCTGTAGATTTTCAGAGTACTGTTACAGGAATGCCGTCAGATTTTGTTCACACTTGTAGCATGTTCATAGCTCTTTCCTGTCTTGGGTATTCCTGTTTTTAATAGCCTTCCTAAAAATTTTTCTTAAAATTTAAGCATATCATGGCAAGGTTTTGTACATATAATCCATCATTTTCACTGAATCTTTTTCCCTGCTTGAAATCTCCTTCATCACTACTCGCTGAGTTGTCAGCTTTGCAGAGAGCTTAACTTCACGTTTTCTCTTGCTGTTTCCATTTTCTGCTCAAATTTTGTCATTCTTTCTTGAGACTTCAATGTCTCTGCATTTTTTTATATATACTTGTGTATATATATATATATATCCTGGTTTTATATATATAAACATCAAGACCAGCTATATGTATATATTTACCATGGAGAACAAAGGATTGGATTTCTTCCACATGTGTCCTGTTGAGATTTTAGTGCTCAGTCATCTTGTCAATGAAAATCTTACCATTAATTTTAAAAGGTTTGACTCCATAGCATTTGAGGTTAAGAATTTAGCAAACCTGTCTCTTGGCAAGATGAGTATTTGTTTTCCTTCACGTGTACTATCCCCTTCTTTGTTATCCAAATGAATTTTTCATATCATCCTTGTGCTACACTAGGTTATAATGCTGTCTTTCTCTGGTTTACTCCTCTAACAGCTGAACAGATGAAAACATATAAGGATGGTCTGTCTGCTTTAAAGTTCATATAATGATCTATGTTCTGTGTTATTTTTAGCTTATCATCCAGAGCCTTTGCCATTACTCATGTGAAGTCATGGTCATGATAGAGAGGTGAAACTCCTGTATCCTGTTACTGCCAGTTAGAAAAATTTATGCATCAGGTGTTTCATGTTAATATGGACCCAAGTATGTGATTGTGGCAATCTGGATAGAGCACTTTAATTTTGTGGTTATGTCAGCATGAATGATGAGTTAATTCTGTTATTCCTTTCTGCAGTTTGGATTGTGTACTTCCCTATTCCAAACTTTTCAAAGGTGGTAGCTGAAAAGCCTCTTGCAGACTTACTTATAACAGGTTCATTACCAGTAAATTTCAATCACTAAGCTCAAAAATATCTGATTTCCCTGTTTCTACTAACCTGAGCTGAGTTTGTACTAACATCTGTACTAAATTAAAAGCAATACTAAAAGCCTGTTGGTCTTGGAGCTCTATACTGATGATAACATAATAGTAAAAATTTAAAATTAAATTTATGGAGGAATTTAGTCCACAAGTAGTTATATGTTTAAAATTAATTGCAATTTCAAACCTTCAGTCTGAATGCCTCAGCTAGCTTTTCATATTGCAACTATGTGTGCATAATTAGATTTTTATGGATTTTCTTCCAATACCGTGTTTATAATCTTATCAGAGCAATATATTTTGTAATTGTAAGTACTTATTATGTACTATAAGCTATGAACAATGCTTCCTTGTAATAGGCTACTTGTCTGGCAGTCAATGTGCATTGGATTCTGTGCTGTACACAGCAAAAAGATTCAGTTTTTAGGTTATAAAATTAGCATTTTTTAAAAGATGTATTGCAGAATATAGAGAACTTTTTGAAGATTCCTGGAGCAGCAAATTATTTCTGAATGAACATTTTGTCATAGGTTAATCTATCCACAATGCATGTCATTTTGAAAATGTTACTATGATGCACAAATAGGAATGGGCATTTCATAGTAAGAGTCTTACAATTTTTTACAAGTTTTTTAGCCAACTGGTGCATGTTAGCTGTCCCTTTTAGAGAAAGATGGGACCATTTTCTATAGCAGTTGTCTTCCAGATGACCTAGAGACCAAATCAATCTTTAGAGTGCTAGAATCCTAGTCTGGAAATGGTTTCAGTCTTGTAATACAGGAGGAATTGATCAGCCTCTTTTAGAGGTATAAAAGGTGCTATAGGGGATATGTTTTTGAATGTGTTTCATTGTTCCCATGTGCTGACTGACAAGCATTCCTGTACTCATGTACTCCATTTCCACCTGCCAGGTAAACAGGCTCTCTTTGCCTCACATGTTGCTTTGGATTTCTTTTTTGACTCTACTCCGTTTTAACTAATATTATTTCTTTTCTTTCTTTTCTGGATGACTAGTCTATCAGATGTCATCAGAGTGGCTGATGGTGAAATGGTCAACAGGTGCCATCACCCAGATCATTGCTGAATAACTTGACTATATACCTGCTTGGTGACCAATTTGGTGGCCTTCTATTACAGGGCTACAGAAATGATGGACAGGGGTGGAGCAGCTGATGTCATCTACGTGGACTTGTGCAAAGTGTTTGACACTGTCCCACACGACATCCTTGTCTCTAAATTGAGAGTCATCAATTTGATAGGTGGACCACTCAGTGGATAAAGAACTGGCTGGATGGCCGCACGCCAAGAGTTGTGGTCAACGGTTCAACTTCCAGCTGGAGATCAGTAATGAGTGGTGTCCCTTATGGATTGGTGTTGGGACCGGTTTTGTTTAATATCTTTGTCACTGACATGGACAGTGGGATTGAGTGCGCCCTCAGCAAGTTTGCTGATGACACCAAGCTGTGTGGTTCTGTTGATACGCTGGAGGGAAGGAATGCCATCCAGAGGGACCTTGACACACTTGTGAGGTGGGCTGATGCCAACCTCATGAAGTTTAACCATGACAAGTACAAGGTCCTACACCTGGGTCAGAGCAATCCCAGGCACAGCTACAGGTTGGGCAGAGAAGAGATTCAGAGCAGCCCTGCGGAGAAGGACTTGGGGGTGTTGGTCGATGAGAAAATGAGCATGAGCCGGCTTCAGTGTGCGCTTACAGCCCAGAAAGCAACTGTATCCTGGGCTGCATCAAAAGGAGCATGACCAGCAGGTCAAAGGAGGTGATCCTGCCCCTCTACTCTGCTCTCGTGAGACCTCACTTGGAGCATTGTGTGCAGTTCTGGTGTCCTCAACATAAAAAGGACATGGAACTGTTGGAACAAGTCCAGAGGACGGCCCCGAGGATGATCAGGGGACTGGAGCACCTCCCATATGAAGACAGGCTGAGAAAGTTGGGGCTGTTCAGCCTGGAGAAGAGAAGGCTGTGTGGAGACCTCATAGCAGCCTTCCAGTATCTGAAGAGGGCCTGCAGGGTTGCTGGTGAGGGACTATTCATTAGTCATTGTTAGGACATTAGTCATTGTTAGGACATTAGTCATTGTTAGGACATTAGTTCATTGATAGGACAAGGGGTAATGGGTTCAAACTTAAACAGCAGAGGTTTAGACTGGATATAAGGAAGAAATTCTTTACTGTTAGGGTGGTGAGGCACTGGAATGGGTTGCCCAGGGAGATTGTGAATGCTCCATCCCTGGCAGTGTTCAAGGCCAGGTTGGATGAAGCCTTGGGTGATATGGTTTAGTGTGAGGTGTCCCTGCCCATGGCAGGGGGTTTGGAACTAGATGATCTTAAGGTCTTTTACAACCCTAACTGTTCTCTGTGATGGCTCTGTGAGCCAGGTGTCTGATTCTGTGTATCACCTATTTTCCTATTCCTTCTTTTTTTTTTTTCCCCAAAAGCAGTAGGATTCTGTCAAGTAAAATTTTGGGGTTGAATGGATGGAATATTTTGGTAATAGTACAAGCAAACAAGCAGTCTTATGCCACTGAAATGAGTTTAGTGACTCATTTTGCTGAGTAGTTTGACGATTGTGGGTCAGAGTCTCAGTGGTAGCAAGCTGTCCAATTAGGCAACTTTGCTTGGAAGTGAAGTACCTGGAAATGCACTTTCTTCTTGACAAACGAGTCCTGATCTTGGGGCCACTGGGGAAAATATAATGCTAAGCAATTTCTACGGTTTGATGTCAGAAGCAGCAATAACTGTTACGTTACCAAGAGCTAAATGGCTAGGTTTTCCTAACACTGGTCCTCAGCACTGTGGATCTGGGTACCGTTCAGTTAATATCCCAGAGTCTAGGTCTCCAAAAGTTATGATATAGTTATTCTGTCAGACTTTACCAGATCCAGATATAAATATATTTAGGAACAAATGTTAGGTTTTTTTGTTTGTTTTTCTTTTTTTTTCTGTTTTTTTGGGTGTTTTTGCAGCTTTTTATTTCCTTACTTCCATTTCTCCCTTTGACCCACCCTAGCCATTTTCCTGCTAGTTGCCAGCTGCTTTTGTTTCACTTACACTTTGCTCACAGAGAAGTGGGAGGGATGCAATGCCCAGACTGCCGTATTTCTCCTCTTTTAGAATGGGTGCTGCTTGACGTTGAACTGGTCAGTACAATAGCCAGAACCTGACATTATAAAAGCCTTTTGGAATTTTGTGCTTATATTAAAGCACTAAGCTCAAGACTTCTGCTTGTATTTTCTTTATTTATTTACTGAAAGGTACATTTCAGGATTTTCTGGCTTTGCAGGGAAAAGCCGGAAAACACTACTTAAGTCTCAAAGACTGAAAGGATCCCCCAGATTGTTCTCTAAAGCTCAGGATATTGGCCTGTAACTCATGATTCAGAGTACTTGAGATAGGCAAACTCAATACTGTCCATCCTGCTTCTCAGTTCTCAGCTGCTTTACACTAGACAGGACAAACTAGAGAGCTCAATGGTATGAACCACTAAGCTTTTCCTAGCAGAGGAAGGTCTACAGACAGTGAACAGAATATCTGAACAGAGTAGTGAAATGCTAATTGGCACAGTCAGATTTTGAAGGAGAATTCATGACATACTAATACCTTGCCAAAATATATTGCTATTACCACAAATTGCAGTGACTTCTGGTAAACATACTTGATTTTTGCTTCTTATTTCACCCTTTCTGCCTTCAAATTCCTCTCAGAAATTACTTCGCTTTTTCTTAAGACACTTAGCAGTAGTAAAGCCAGAGCTCGATCAGTAATTCTCCTTTTGCTTAAATAAAATAAGTGTTTTATTTGGTGTAAGTATGGCAAATAAATAAATATAAAACTGTATAATAAAGTTTCTCATTGAATTTCATACGACAAAATTTTCTGCCAAACCTTCTTTTTATACATAATATTCAAGGGGAAAACTACAGATTTTGGCCATTTAGTTTGTGGGTGCTATTTTTGTGGGTTCATATCTTCTAGTAGAAAGGGTGGCATATTATTCAAAGTCTGAGCATCCAAACAAAGTAAAAATAGTGGCATTATGTGAAAAACTGTAAACACAGGCCTAAATATTCAGACCTGCCTGCTAAAACCTAATTTATGAAATCTTGGTTAGGCATGTAACTGTGAAGTCTAATGTTGTGCTGTACATAGCTGATTTGCTCTAGCCAAATTTGTCTAAAATTTCTTGTTAGCAGTTCTAACTGCAACTAAAGCAAACACCTGGCAATGATACTTCCAAGTTTATTCAACCATATATTTAAATATATACTTACATATATATGTATAAAGGCAAAAAATTATATTACTATAGCTATACACCTGAATTTGAGAACTGCCAGCAATTGCTCTGGAGAGTAATAATTGAGGTTGCTTGTGACTCTATGTTTTTATTAGCATTAAGCAAATTATTTCAGAAGGGTAAGTCAAAAGAAATTTACCAAAAAGTGGGAATTTCATTACTTTGCTCTTCCTTAACCTTTTTTTATTCATGTCACTTAATGAGTATATTATTGAAGAAAATAGTTCAATTTTTTTCAGATCAAATAATTTATAACACCTTTAAATTTGCTGCAGTTTGGTTTTCATTATTTTATCTGAATGGGTGAGACAACCCCATATTTTCTCATACTCGTTCAATAATACTGTTACTGTAGTGATAGGTGGCAACTTGTTAACAGTGTGAGGGTGCAACTCATTTTCTGATGTGTAGCTCTGTTGTGGTTTAAGCCCAGCTGGCAAACCAGAATCATGCAGCCGCTCACTCACACCCTCCAGCCTTACACCCCCTATCCCAGAGGGATGGGAAGGAGAATAAAAAGAATGTAACTCCCATGGGTTGAGATAAACACAGTGCAGTAACTAAGGTATAACAAAAAAACCACTATTGTTACCATCGGTAATAATAATGATAAGGGAAATAACAAGGGAAGAGAATGCCACCACTCACTACCCACCAACCAATACCCAGCTCAACCTGAGCAGTGATCTAGCCCTTCCAGGTAACTGCCCCCAGTTTATATACTGGGCATGACGTGCTGTGGTATGGAATACCGCTTTGGCTAGTTTGGGTCAGGTGTCCTGTCTCTGCTTCCTCCTGGCTTCCCTTCCTCCCTGGCAGAGCATGAGGCTCCAAAAGTCCTTGATCAGAGTAAACATTACGTAGCAACAACTAAAAGCACCAGTGTTATCAGCTCTGTTCCCAGGCTGAAAGGCAAAAACAGCACAGCACCAGCTACTAAGAAAAAGGAATGCTACTGGTTAACCCAGGACAAGCTCCTTGAAGTTATATTATGTCTTATGAAGAGAGATGCAGCCTCTCTTAGTAACTTACTCCATATAGGTGGTCTCTACATGCCTTTTAGAGTAATTGTGAATTGGGTTTATTCCCATGGAACTAGTTAGAGGATAAAGAAAAAAGAGAGAAAAGAAAACCACAACCAAAACCGTGTGTATTTTTTCACTCTGATGTATTTCATAGAAAGCACAGTTCAGAAAACTCTGGCCTCCTCCCTCTCCCTGCCTTATTTCTTTGAGTAAGTTTAAAAAAAAAAGTTACTTAATGCTGCTGTTCTGCTGTTTGTGTCAGGCCTCTGCATAGGTTCCTGCCAAGATTATCTTATGACAAAAATGTTTTTGTAAAATACTTTAAATTTGCCTTGGATATGTATCACTTCTTTTGTTCAGAGAGTACCTCCTGTACAAGCTGACATATACACACCTTTCTCATTGCAGAGGAAAAAGAAATCACTGAGCTCCTTTTCATGATTTGTTGCTTCTAGAGCTGTCATTCTGTCTTGTACATCCCCCTCTACAGCAAGGAGCTGAATTAAGGCTCAGTAGCTCTGTTTTTGTCTTAAAAAATGCAGAGCTGCCTGCCTTAAGGGTAGTAAATGCTTCATGGATAGCTGGATGCAGAACTGAATCTGGAAAGATGGAAAAAGTGAAAAAAAAAATAGAATATTGATAAGAAGGTGAAAGAAAATATAATTAGCCTCAGTCTTACAAAAAAAAAAAAGACTCAGGGAAGAGACTGTGAAAATGGGAAAATTGGGAAAATGGTGAAATGTTTGAAGAGCAACACATATCAAGAAGAACTTAAAAATTACTTAATATCTTAAAAGCAATATTGACTTACAGATAAGGTCAGATATAAGAAAGAAATTCTTTACTGTGAGAGTGGTGAAGCAGTGAAAAAAGGTGTCCAAGGAACTGATAATGCCCCATCCCTGGCAGTGTTCAAGGCCAGGCTGGATGGAGCTTTGAACAACCTGGTCTAGTGGAAGGTGTCCCTGCCCATGGCAGGGGGGTTAGAGCTAGATGATCTTGAGGTCCTTTCCAACCCTATCAAACAATCGATGTTCGCAATTACTTTCCCTCAGTCTTCACCAGCAAATGCTCTAGCCACAGCACTCAGGTCTTGGAAGACAAATGCAGGGACTGGGAGGATGAAGGCATTAGGCCCACTGTAGGAGAGGATCAGGTTCAAGATCATCTTAGGAACTCGAATGTGCACAAGTCCATGGGACCTGATCAAATCCATCTGCAGGTCCTGAAGGAGCTGGTGAATGAAGATGCTAAACCACTGTCCATCATATTTGAAAAATCATGGCAGTCAGGTGAAGTTCCCAAAGACTGGAAAAAGGGAAATATAATCCCTATTTCCAAGAAAAGGAAAATGGAAGACCCATGGAGCTACAAAGCAATCAGTCTCACCTCTGTGCCTAGCAGGATCATGAAGCAAATTCTCCTGGAAGGCATATTAAAGCACAAGAAAAACTAGGAGGTGGTTGGTGACAGCCAACGTGGCTTCACTAAGGGCAAATCTCACTAAGGGCAAATCACGCCTGACCAGTTTGCTAGCTTTCCATGATGGTGCAATAGAACTGATGGATAGGGGCAAAGCAGTTGACATCATCTACCTGGACTTGTGCAGAGCATTCAACACTGTCCCACATGACATCATTGTCTCTAAACTGAACAGACATCAAATGAATGAATGGACCACTCAGTAGATAAAGAACTTTCTGGATGGCCACATACAGAAAGTTGTGGTCAATGGCTCAATGTCCAACTGGAGACCAGTAATGAGTAGTGTCCCTCAGAAGTCAATGTTGGGACCAGCCCTGTTAAACATCTTTGTCGGTGACACGGACAGTGGGATTGAATATGCCCTCAGCAAATTTGCCAATGACAGCAAGCTGTGTGGTTCAGTTGATATGCTGAAAGGAAGGGATGCCATCCAGAAGGACCTTGACAGCCTTGTGAGGTGGGCCAATGCCAGCCTCATGAAGTTCAACAATGTGAAGTGCAAGGCGGCCTTAAGCAACATGGTCTAGTGTGAGGCATCCCTGCTCATGGCAGGGGGGTTGGACCTAGATGATCTTAAGGTTCTTTCCAGCTCTAACCATTCTACGATTATATCCGTATGTAAAAGGAATGAGAACTGAAAACAAGAAGATCAAGGTCAGAAGATGTGTAAACCTGGATATCTAAAATAATTTGTCTGGTTTTGGTTTTGCTTTTTGATTTGGAAAATATGAAAATGTTATTCACACACTGAAAAAAAAACCCTTGCAGATTCCCCAGTTTGAACAGTTGGTTTACTGTGCCTCACAGATTAGTGGATAGATAACTAAAATATATGTGACAAAAGCTTAGACAGTCTAATAAAAAACTTCCAGGAGAACTCGATGAGATTGGTAAGTCAGGAGAAGAATTACTTGATCACTCTCTTTTACCAAGATCTTTCATGAAAACCTTTCAGTAGTCAGTTTATTCCTTCTCCATGCCAGTAAAGCCTTAATTTTCAGGCTTCATTGTCCTAAAAATAGATCCCTCATTATTTTTTGAGATTTATTGATATACAATATAGTCTTGTGCCCACAGCTAGGAAGATTCCCTCTAGCATCTTGAGAACCAAGAGAGAAATATTAGCTTAAAAAATGATGCACTGGTAAGTTATTGAAATATCATTTGAAATGTTATTGAAATGTCTTTTATTGAAATGTCTTTGTATTGTGTATTTGTCATTTATGTCTCTGTCCCTGTCATGGAAGCTGCTGTTGAAATCTTTCAGCATCAACACTCTGCCATTTAAAACTTACCCTGCCAGCATGCCATCTGTTTTGATCAGGGAACCACTTTCTACGTGAGTTGACTCCTACACACACTGCACTTTGCAACAGAAAAAAGTATTTGCTGAAAAGTAAAAAATTTAACCCTCCTTTAAAAAGCAATGCTCCTTGACTTAGTTAAAGAAAAATTAAATCAGATAAGTACACTTTCTTCCCTCTCCCATTGTTTTAGATTTCTAGATAATGGGAAAAAAATCATAGTAAAGTGAGTCAAGCCCTCTATGTAATCACATTCTGTACCCCCAAAGCTGGTTACACATGTTGGTATATTTTTAGTCAGGGCAGAAATACTGGCCTTTGAGTTTATTTCTACTGAAAATTAACCCTGTAAGTAAAAAAAAAAAAAAAAAGAAAGTTTTTTTTTCTATTCATGGTTTCTCCAAAGAGCAATGGAAATACATTTCTCAATGTTTTTCTAGCTTTTTGAAAGCAATCAGCACCACTTACTAATGGTTATATATTAGTTTTAATAATAGATACCATTAGAGTAGGTGCATCTGGATGAGATATTGGTCTTGATATTTAACCCCACCCTTTCTTGGTAGGCTTGTTTGTTCATAGTGTATCAATGTCTTCTGCAGTCTTAACAGTGCTCGGTGCTTTGTGGGTAGAGGGAGACAAGAGGGGGAGATGGGATGCACATCTACACTTTACACTGAGCCACTGCCGTAAAAGATAATAAAATGTACTTCTACAAATGTTAGCAATAAAAGAAAGGTGAAGGAGAACTTCCATGCTTTACTGGATACTAGAGGAAACCTAGTGACTGAGGATGAGGAAAAAGCTGAGATACCTAATGATGCCTTTGCCTCATTCTTTACTAGTCACACCAGCTATCCCCAGAGTACTCAGTTCCCTGAGTTGGATGGTAGAGATGGGGAGCTGATTGAAGTCCCCATAATTCAGGAAGAAATGGTTAGTGATCTCCTGCTCCACATAGACATAAGCAAGTCTATGGGGCTGGATGGGCTACATTCAAAAGTGCTGTGGCAGAGAAAAGAGAGAGGTGGCAGAGGAGCTTACTACGCTGCTCATCATCATTAATCAGCAGTCCTGGTCTAGTGCCAGATTCTGAGGGCTAGAGGTTGACCAGTGTAGTGCCTTTCTATAAAAGGGGCAGGAAGGAAGAGCCTGGAAACTACAAGCCTGTCAGCCTAAGTGCTGGTGAAGGTTGTGGAGCAGATGATCCTGAGATCATAAAGCCACTTGCAGGAAAATGGAAGGATTAGGCCCAGTCAGCACAGGTTCATAAAGCGCAGGTCCTGCTTGACCAACCCAATCTCCTTCTACGATAAGGTGACCCACCTGGTTGATGGAGCAGAAGCTGTGGATGTTGTCTATTTGGACTTCAGTAAAGCATTTGACACTGTTTCCCACAGCATTCTCCTGGACAAATTGGCTGCCCATGGCCTGGATAGGTGGATTTTTATCTGGATTGGAAACTGACTGGATGGCTGAGCCCAAAGATTGGTGGTAAATGGTCTCACATCCAGTTGGTGACTGGTCACTAGTGGTGTTCCTCAGGGCTTTGTGTTAGGGCAAGTGTTTAATATCTTCATTGATGATCTGGATGAGGGGATTGAGCGCACCCTTGGTAAATTTGCAGATGACACCAAGTTGGCTGGAGAGTCTTGATCTGCTGAAAGAGAGGAAGGATCTGCAAAGGGATCTGGACAGGCTGGATCGACGGGCTGTGAACAATGGTATGTGATTCAACAAGGCAAAGTGCCGGGTCCTGCACTTGGGTCACAACAAGCACATGCAATGCTCTAGGCGTGGGGAAGAGTGGCTGGAAAGCTGCCAAAGGAAAAGGACCTGGGGGTGCTGATTGTCAGAACTGAACAGAAGCAGCTTGTGCCCAGGCAGCCAAGAAGGGCAGCAGCATCCTGGCCTGTATCAGAAATAGTGTAGCCAGTAGGGCCAGGACAGTGATCAACCCCTGTACTGGTGAGGTCACACCTTGAACCCTGTGTTCAGTTCTGAGCCCCACACAAGAGAGAAATTGAGGTGCTAAAGCAGGTCCAGAAAAGGGCAACAAAGCTGGTGAAGGGTCTGTAGCACA